>NW_009733389.1:28364-62250 GCF_000703405.1 Apaloderma vittatum
AGTGTATGGAACACTTAATGAGAAAACAGTATAATATTTAATGAGAAAACAAGCTGGAATTGGTTTGGTTTGTTAATGAATCTGAATCGCTCACTGCCCCTTCTGTTCTGTATTTAGTCACTGTTACAAGGTGACTTGATCTGTGCTATGAAGTCTCCTTGTTTTACTTTAAAGACTCTTTTGTGAGTGTATGTGTTTTGTTCATAAGATTTTGAACTTTAGGGCATCTTTTGATGAATTCCCCTCTCTTATGTTTTGTTTATATACTGTAGGCACTGTCATTTTTATACTACTTGCTGTCACTGGACTCCTGTGTATGCATTAGTACAGCCAGAACTCCTTTAGACAGTGCAGCCTGAATAGCAAGTTATACCTGAGTCACACTCTCACACTTACACTTACTTGTCATGTAGAAAAATCCTAATATTCAGTCCATACTAATCCTCAGTCTGATGAGTTACTTGAAGTTCTATAACCTCCAGAAGACTGTATATGGTAGTGGTTTCATACCACAGGACAGCTGTTAATCCTTTCTTCTGAAATGCATGAAATATCTATTTGTAGCTGTCATGAGTGGGAACTATCAAGCCTTAAAATTTGCTATTGATTTACAGGAAGACCTGTCAGTTTCAATTTAAGCACTGGTGGTTTTTTATATTATGTCTATACAGTTGAATGTTAGAACTAAGTTAACCTGCTCTCCCAGTTAGAAGGGAAGGGCAAAAATCTAAGCTGAGCAGTTTCTTCTCCAACTCTGTAGAGTGGATTTGTGAAGCTACAATGGTATGGAATAAAAACTTCATTGCATATAAACATCTCACAAAAATGTTTCTGAAATACCATTACACTCTAATTAATATAGATTGAAACATATTATTTGTAACCATTCATAAAAAAATATTCAGTGTAAGTTGCTTTTTCTATTGCTTCATTCATAGCCAGCTTCATTATGGTTGGCTGCAAATAAATTATTAATCAGGCAGGGATAGTACTGAGAGTGTTAGAGCACTGGTTGACCTGTATTGTTAGTAGAAGAAATACATACTAGAATCTAATGCTTTTCTTGCATGTATGCATAAATTTTTAGGCATTGAACATGAATTTGCAAGCAGTGAATCTTTGAGTATTGTATAGACTGTGATGTTTGCATTAATTTTTGTCACTTGAATTTCATAAACGGCAGAAGTTTATAAAAACCTAGATGGAACTTGCACATTTGATTTTCTTCTATTGAAATAATTTTTATACTTTCACACTTAAAACATTTTAAGAAGTAGACTCTGACTTTGTGTATCTAATAATAGTAGGAATTGTAGGAATTTTAGCTTAAAGATAAAGCCATCCAGATTTTGTAGGTTGCAGTACGGTTTTTTTAGGGTATCTAGTGTGGTTTGGAAAAAAGGTGGAAAAATGAGAAACTCTTGGGTCCATAACAGCTTTCATTTAATGTCAATGGAAACTGTATATCATGTCTGAGTATAATAATAGACAAAACCATATAATTAATAATTCATTTGCCTGATTATCTTGCCAACTCTGCTGTCCTCAATTCAGTTCAGTGAAATTGTTCTGTAAAAATCAAGATTTAATTTGAATTTATAAAGTATTACCACTTAAGATAATAGTTTTTAGTAGAAAATAGCAAGATTCTTCCTGAAAGTAGGTAGTAATTTACATTCAAATAATTAAAAAAATAAATGTATATTATAAACAACAGTTTATATCTATGGAATTAAATTATCTCTGCTTTTTAATCAATAGGAATTTAATAAGGGGCAGAATGGAGACACTGGTGCATGTGCATTGTTTAACTTGATGAATGCTAAATGTAATAAAACTTGAAGTCGGCATTAAAATATATCACCCACTAATTCAAGTTGTAGAGTGAGAGATATATGTATCTCACTATGTGAGAAATATGGCAGAATAAAAGCAAAACTTTGACAATTGCTGTGCTGCAAGCCCTTAATGTAATTTGAAGTGCAGTGAAAATGTTGAACAACTATATTTTTGGTTATGATGACAGCCAGATCTTACATTCTTTAAAAGAACTGACTTTTTACTTCCAAGTGAGTCTCAAAGTAAAGGACAATGTTTTCTATAGATGGAGGGTGAAATTCTGTTATTCTATCATTTTCCCTGCCATGGCAAGGGGGTTGGAACTAGATGATCTCAGAGGTTCCTTCCAAACCAAATCATTCTATGATTGAGTATTGGCTTTCAGAAAGCCTTATGCTCATAAACCAGTTGAGGGCTATAACTAGAGGCTCAGAATTAAACCCTGATCTTGTAAGATTGTGACTGTCTGCAGATACTTTGCAATTCCGTCTGAGATTGTTCTTCACCTTCCGGTGCAGAGTGTCGAAGAGCTTGGAAGAGGAGCTGCTGGTCTTCCAGTGACTGGTTGTGCTTCAGTTTAGTAACATTAAGTAGCAGCTTTATCTGTTCTCCATGGGGATGGTAGAAAGCTGTGTGGCCATAGAAACTGCTTAGCTTTTGTAAACACTGCAATTCAGTCATCCCAACCCCTCCATGACATCCTTTGAACTCTATTTATGAAGCTCTGTCTTATGGGTTAAATGTTACCACTTGATTACTGAAAGCCTACTAAGACATTTTAATATCAAGATGAGCTACTTAGCTTATCTCCAGCAAAATTCATTACTTGAAAAATAATATAGTAAGAAAGAAAATACTGAAATTAAACCATGTACAGGGCCTGAAAAGCCTGCAATATTCCAACTTAACACGGGCTACAAGAGTGTACTTCGTATGTATGAAGTACTTTTCAGTAACTAGAAATTAGCAAATGGTGTTTGTCGGCCAAACACAAATGTACACATTGGCACGATGAAGGGAGATTAAAACTGCACCAGTGCCTTCTGCTGGGAGCCAACCATTAAGTTTCTCAGATGTCCAATGACACAGCAGTAACAGAAACTGCCTGGGTGTAACTGGAGCATTCTCCTTCCCAGATAATACCGTAACCAGCAAGAGCTAGGAGAGAGTAATCTGCCTATGCAAGTTTGGAAGGACCGTGCTGAAGATGTGTTCTTTACAGATGGCTCGCAGGAGAGACTGTGAACACACCACCAATGGCCCTTCCACTGTTCACTTTGGTTAATAAAAAAATGCGAAAGCTGTTTTTTGAAACAAATATAAGAATTGTTTGTTTCACCATGTTAGAACATAAAGCAAGTGACAAGAATACTGAGTGCCAATAGTCACCCACTGTGTAGCGGGATGAGGGCTGAATGTCATACCAGATAAGAGAGAGAGGTCTGCAGTAAGCAGGAGGCTGGACACCTACAAATAATTCATAGATCAGTTTGTATGAGGTAATGTGAGTCTTATGGTAATATACATCTAAATTAAATGTATACAATGAAAAATGACCATGAAGGAGGCTGGACACCTGAGCATTACATTAATACTACCTAAAGTTTGTGTATTATTTAAAAGTTAGTGTTTATATGTACATATCCTTCATGAGCGAGTCAGTTTGTAATTTTAATGTGTTGTTTGTTTTGCTTAAGGAGTCAGCTGGAGGGGATATTCAGTCTCCTTTAACGCCAGAAAGTATTAATGGAACAGATGATGAGAGAGCGACGCCGGAAGTGACGCAGAACTCAGAACCAAGGGCTGAACCAACCCAGAACGCATTGCCATTTACCCATAGGTACAGATTCCATTCCCAAATCCTGATTAAGTGATACCTGTCTCCTTCCTTGTTAAAGGGACCTTTTCCCCTATTGTGTTAAAAAAATCCTCAACCCAAAGCCAGCCCTGTCCTCCCCCAAAAGACTGTAATGGCTTTCAGAATTGCAGTATGATCTTTGTTTTAAGAAAAAAAAAAACCACATCTGAGAAAATCTCGGAGTAAGATTTGGGGGAAACATTACTTTATAGTCCAATCAGTTTAACACAAGCCCTTCAACACTGGTCAGTGTAGGTGTCCCTTTAACAGGAAGCATTATTTCAGTGTCTGAGATCTTAGTAAAATTAACTGCTTCATAGAATATTTAAATTAAATTATTTTTGCGAACGTTCTTCAAATGACTGATAGGACTGGATGTCAGCCTTTCATTGACAAGTTGTTGGAAGAAAAGGGACTCTTAGAACACTTCTGGATTATGAAGTTCAAAGGAGCCTTTAACTGAACAGTTCTCTGACAGCTGAGAACATTTCTTGACTATTTTTCGAAATGTGAGTGAAGCGTAGTTCTACTTCAGACTGAATTATAATTTATTGCATAGGAATTTTGTTGTTAAGAAAGCTAGAACTTTTTATTCAATGATACAAATAATAAATTAAGATGGATATATCTTGCCTGTTAGAAATGACTGTAAATGAGTCTCAATAATGTAATGACTATCAGTAAAACTCATAATATATTGAGACCATGGAGAGTAACTGAAACATTAAATAAACTTAGAACAGAGCTAGATATACTACATTTATTTTTTTAAACATTGTCTAACGTAGCTTAAGAAGAGTTCAAGAGCTCTTGATCAAATTTTGGGGGATACTACGACATCAGATATGTCATGCAATTCAGAATGAGCTGAGATGGAATTAGAATTGTGTAGGATTTCTTGGTTTTTTGTGAGAGAATACTACTATTAAACCTATGTGGAAAAAATAATATGCATTTTCAAATGAGAAAAAAAATTTACACTTTTTCACTAATTTTTTAACAGAGTGACTGTGTTTATTTTTATACTTCAGCTGTCACCAGTGCATCTATTGTGTTTTAGAAGAAATGGTACTTTGTAAGAGTGCTATGTGCATGTTGAAGGAGTACTGCAAATGTTGCACATCTATCAGTGTTCTGTAATGAGTTCATTTAAACTGGTTTTTTGTTGGAATTCTCTATCGATATTTTTGTGAAAAGGACTTAATGATGAAGTCCACGTATGAGTAGTGTTGTTTGGGTTTTTTTTAAAAATGGTAGCTGCCAGATCTCCTCTGTTTTTCTGCTTATGTAAATAAGTTTTCTGGTATGACAATATAGTAACTATGCTTTGCTCTGCATTGAGCATGACTGAAGAGATGTTTTGAGACTACACAATTGTAATTTTTGATGGTGTAGATTAGAGATCATGAAACTTTTATGTGCTTTGCATTTTTTAATCTACTATGCAGCCTGAATGTCTCGTTTTAGTTTGTTGTCCCATTAAATACTGCTAGCTAGAATTAGTCCTCCAACAATAACTGCATTTTGAAGATCATTGCTCTTGATGATTCTCAAAAGACCAGAGTTTTGTCTAGTTAATGGTAGCTTCAAATTTGATAGCAAGCTATTCCTGAAGAAAATGATTTTTTTTTAAAACTAATGTTTTGAAATAAAACTGAATTTTGGACTAGCTAAGGTTTTTATTATTAAAAAAATAAAGATTATTTATTTATTATGAATAAAGATGCATGAAACTCATGAACGAGATGGAAAGTGAAGCCTCCAGGATTGTGTTAGTCTTGATTAAATAGGCATGGTTTTGTAGAGGCGTTTCATGATACTAAATTTGGAACTAGAGTAGACGTACCTAGTTGCTTGTACTGGCTGAAAAAGTTCTCTGCTTGCCCTGAATTGAAAGAAAAAAGAGGAAAACAAAAAAAAAACCCTTAACACCATGATCACAAAATTGATCAAAGGGATGGAGCACCTCTCCTTCAAGGACAGGCTGAGAAAGTTGGAGTCGTTCAGCCTGGAGAAGAGAAGGCTCCGGGTAGACCTTATAGCAGCCTTCCAGTACCTGAAGGGGGCTACAGGAAAGCTGGGGAGGATCTGTTTACAAGGGCCTGTAGTGACAGAACGAGGGGCAATGATTTTAAACTAGAGCAGGGTAGATTTAGATTGGGTATCAGGAAGAAGTTCTTTACTGTGAGGGTGGTGAGACACTGGCACAGGTTGCTCAGAGAGGTGGTGGAGGCTCCATTGCTGGAGACATTCAAGGTCAGGCATTGAAGGTAAGACCTGATGGAGCTCTGAGCAACCTGATCCAGTTAAAGATGTTCTGGCTCGCTGCAGGGGGAGTTGAACCTTTAAAGATCCTCTCCAGCCCAACACATTCTATGATTCTATAATTCTATGATTCTGTGGTTGATTCTATGATCACTGGAGACTCCTAGAGGTTTTCATATGTCAGGAGTACACACTGTGCCTCCTCCTTGTTCCCTGCCGTTCTGATGATGCTCTGTGTTGGTCATACCCCATGTGTGATGGAGAGAAGTGATGAACTGAGCCCTCTCCTTATGCACCCTGGTAACTTCCGCCGATCACTGAACCTCTTCCTCCTGCAGTCTGCATTTCAGCAAAGGTGAAGTTTAGCCAGTGTTTCTGGGTGAGGAAGATAGTGCTAGCTGGGTTTTGTTTTGTGAGTGGCAATGCTTTTCTACGTTTTTGCCTTTACTCTAGGAGCTGTTGATCAGTTGCTAGGTGCTTTTCAAAAGAAAAGACATTGTGGACTTCCTTCAGGTAGGGGCCACTGAGGCTAGCTATGCTTCACTGAAATAACACTACCATAACAAGTTCACTTCTTCTGTAAATTGGAAAGCCATATTCTGCTCTGGCACTGACAGTGCATACTTACCCTGTGAGGAACCAGAAGGAGTGGTCCTCAGTGTAGGCTGGAGCACAGGGAGGGCATGTGTGGGGCTGCACAGCAGCCATGATGTAAGCGTTGGACCTCGATGGGCAGGATGAGGTGCCGTGACACGGCTGGGTCGGGGTGGCTGGTGAGGTGGGAAGTGAGTTGGTGCCAAGAAGGTTGGCATGCTCAGCCAAATGGAGGTGTGTCCGTGGCAGAGAACAGGACTGAAGTTTTGAAGGGGGTTGATGTCAGAACAGTGGTACAGGTAAGGGGTTTTTTTATCTTCGTAGGAACTGGAAGGGTCTGACAGGCATTAACAAGGTCAGAAATAATCACAGGTGTAAAGGTCATGTGTTGGTCTACATCTTACTACTTGTCATTTTTAATCTGCACACCTTAAAAATGTTCAAATTGGTTTTGGTAGAACATGTGCTCACTGGCCTGATATGTCCTCTTCTGCAAGTGTTTCTCTCTGCGCTTTTTGTGTCTTACTGTAAGTAGTTGTAAGCTGTTACTTCAGCATCCTAAGTGTAGACCACACTGGTATTTATGGTTATTTTCTCACCACTTATACCAAAAAGTGAAAAACCAGCATTACTTATGTCACTGGAGTTTTGTTACCAGAACTCAAATTTTTTATTATTATTTCAGTAAATAACTGTTAGTATTGAAATGAACAATCCCCACTATATGTCAAAAACACCATTCATATCCCATGAGCACAATGGAGCAAAAGCCCAGTTGCTTCAATTTATCCTCATCTGGAATGTCCTAGTGATGTTCACAGGCCGTGTAACTCTAGTCAGCTACCTGAGAGATAAGGATGTTAAGCAGTTACAAGACTTTCAGTCAAGATAATCTCTTGTAATTAAACATCTTGCTTTTTTAAAAACTATCTACAATGGTTAATACTGAATTATGAAGTGATATTACTTGGGAACTCCTACATCCTATAATATACTATAGCCTGAGAACTGCTCTGATGAGTAAATGGTGCCAGAAAAATGAGAATAAAATGTAGCCTAGGCCTGGCATTAGAATTTTTAAAAATTTTGACTAGGATACTGTTCAGTCCTTTTCTGAATGATAGCTAGTCTAGGAAGGCTTTTCTCTAACAGAAACTAGTCATTCAAATCTACTATTTAAAATAATTAAGACAAAAAAAATATGTATTCTTAGTTTCTTCGGACATCTTCCTTGTTTAAAAAGTATTTCCATATTCTTTACGTTGCGGGTTTTTTTCCCCAACAACTGAAAACTTGATCATAAAATGAGGTTTGGAGAAAAAGAAGTTGTTAAAAATTTTTTACTATGTACCATATGACTGACTTTTAAATAAAAGATTTAATCCTGATGGTGCATCATACAAAATTTCTGGTCATCTGAGTGAGCCCAAAGTACTACTATACTAGACTTATTCAGTACTGGAATATAATTCAAATATTAACACTAAATAGTCTATCCAGCAAAGTCTGAGGCTACTGCTTAGGGCTTTTTGGTAACTATATGGTGAACTTGTTCTTTCACCTTTGAAGAGAATACATGTGTTTATAACAAGCTTTATTCCATTTTTGGCACCCTATGAAGCTGATAAAACACACTTTCAGAAACAGAATGTAAGAGGATTCTTCTGGGACAAATCTTGAAAGTCTGCAATTTTCTGTCATCTGTGACTTTGAACATGTTACTTCATTGTTTCTTGTAACACATGAACTTGGAATTTCTATTACATAGAATTACATGTTTTGATCAGACAATATGTACGTTTGTGTTTGTTGCTTGTTCGTTAAAATTCTTATTTTTGTATTCAAACTAGTTTTTGGTAGGGAATTTTGACTCGTTGCCTTAGTGAAAATGGACTTATTTCAAATGTTGTTTATATCTGAGGTATGTTATTGTTTAGATAGTTCACCCTTTAATGATGCTGCATGTAAATCTGATGCTGTACAACAAAGAAAAAAACAAAAATCTTGATGCTAGCTTGTGTTCCTTCACTGAGTTTTCATTAAAAGTTGTATGCAGAATTCTGTTTAGTAGATTTTTCACTTTGTGTGTTAAAATTCATCTCTACAAGCTTTTTCTTTTAGTTATTTGCTGGAAAAGTATTTTTAGGTCATGATGAACTGTTGAGTTGGCTTTAAGGAAAAGTTTTGAATTAACAATTTTTGTGGTGTTTGGTAATTTGAGTTTATACTAAAATCCTAGTATTTGGAAGTTCCTTATAGCGTTATGAGTAGCTTCCTTACCAAGTAGTCCTGAGTGTTACTTTTTTAAAAAAACTTTTGAGTTTGGTTGTTATTTAACCTGTCCACAGAGTGATTTCTTGTTATGAGGAAGCTCAGGAACTCTCTAATCCAAGCTCCAGAAGGTCATCTATGAGATGAGACTAGTCTGCCCTAAGCCTTATCCATTTAGGTTTTAAAAACCTTCTAGAATGGAGACTGATAACGCCAGGCTTTTTAAAAAGGTTTCTCTATTACATAAAAGGCAGTAACTGTCTTCACGTTTTGCAGTACTCTAATGAACTGTGACATTTTAGGGCACAGCAGAGGAACTCTGGTAAATTCAATTATTCTGCTGAGAAAAGTTTATTATTTCTTGAGGTACACTCAGAGAAGAAACTCAAAGGTGATATGTTCCTGCTGTGAGTGTAAGCAGAGAACCGGTTAATATAGCTGAGGTCTTGACTTCACCCTACCAACATTTGTTTGATGTTGTGAAGGTCTTAGCTGTACTGTCCTTCGGCCTCTTGTGCTCCTCTGGCAAGAGCCTGGTGGTCTCTGGAAGAAGCACACAGGGAAGGATTGCTCTCCTCTCCCTCCCTGACCCAATTCCTGCTTCCTCTCGCACTCCTGCACTTCTCCCTAAGCTACTGGGATCTAGCTTGAGTAGACTATCCTATAAATAAAATAATAAAATAATAAAAGCTCTGGTTTTTAAAATAAAAAAAAAAGAATAAAAGCTCTGGCTAGGAAATTATAAATTTGAAAGAAAAATCTTGCCTTGTGTTTGTGGAGGTTTTTTTTTTTTTCCCATGTCTCTGACTTCCCTGATTGTGACAGTTTCTGAAAATTCTTTAAGGTATCTTTGTAATACCTAGTAAATCATTATATGGTTTTAAACCAGTAACATGTCCAACAGAGCATGATACAGCTCATCCTGTAACATTTTCCTAAGATATCCCTAGTAATAGAAACAGAGGAGGAAAGGACTTGTGTCTGCTATTGGAAGGATAGTAATAGTGTATGTGTCACTTAGCTTTTCAAAATGAGGAAGCTGCAACTAATAGAGCTAATTTTAATGGCTGTGGGAATGGATGAGAGCCAAAACTAAGATTAGCTTAACACTTAGGAGAGTAATTTCACCATCTCCCTTGTGCACCTAAGCACATTCCAGTTTGGAGCATGTGAATTACCAACTTCCTGCCCTTTATTTAGTGAGAGCTCCAAGGGGTGATTCAGAATATGTGAGCTGGATGTTTGATATAAATACTGTCCTTACGGACAAGTGAGAACTCTTGAAACATATTCATCAAGTACATTCTTAGAAGAGGAATATAATCCTTATGCACTTTATATTAAAAAAGGACAACAAAAAACTAAATGAAAAAGCCAAACAAAACCATACTTCTTGTGCTATGTAATTTTTTCCCCTTTAATCATATACAAATAAAAAAAAAGGCCAGTAATATGACACACACCCCCCAAAAAAGAAGGAACTATCTTGCTTAAAGGGTGAACTTTAATTTTCTAAAATACATCCATTGTGTTCAACCTATCCAAAGAAAGGATGAAATTTAAAAGATTGCCTGTTAATACTTCATCTGTAAACATTGGCTCTGTGAATTGGGATCTATGATAGTAAACACTAAATCAGATTCTGTATGGTGAGTGTGGGGTTTTATGTGGTTGCATCATTAATTCACAGTAATTAATTTTGTCAGGTATTTTAAAGACTACAGTTTTCTGAAATGTATTATTGATTTTAGGAGTCTTATCTTGGTACACAGTGACTTTTTTGGCACTTTTAGGCATTGGTGCTAGTAATTTACTTGAATCCCTAGTAATTTACTTGAATAATGAACTTTTTTAAATTGTGCATTTTGATGCCAGTGTGTATGCCTAAATTTGTAGAGCAATTTCTGTGAGGTTTGTTTTATGGTATGAGTTGTACATAAATTATTTATAATCGTCAGGTTTATGGGTTGTTATCTTAAATATGCAGTCATCTTTTCAAGAAGAATTAAAATGATAGTTATAGAGCATCTTGTGTAGACAGTTGATACCTTGTGTCTTCTTTATTCTCACTTCCATCAGTGATTTTTTATATTGTTTAGTGTCATCATAGGAGAACTTTTAGCCAGTAAGCAGGGACAAGCTGCAAACTGAACTTTCCCTTTACAGCATGGAGTCCAAGGTGTTGTCTCTACACCAGAGATCTCTATGGTTAAATTTTGATGAAGTTAGGTCAGCATTTCCAACCAGTGTCTTTTTCAAAGTTTTTTTTTAAAACCAAACAGTGTCAGTATCAAAGAGAACAGACACCAAAGAAATGTTGCAGGTCTCAATGCACTATTCAAAGAAAAACACACAGTGAAAACAAAAATGTAGAGGAAATAGCTACTTTGTAGAATTGATATTTTAAAAAAAAAATCATCAGGGGAAAGACTTAATGCTTTGAAGCTACAGGTGTCATGCCTCATTTGGATTGGAAGCCTGAGTGCATATTTACCATTTTTCAGACAACCATTAAAGAAAGAGAAACAGAAAGAGAAAGCTAGTAACACCAGAAGTTATCAGAGGAAAAAAACCCCACAACACATAGCTATTGATTCTCTGTCTGAAATTAATTTTCTAATAGTCATGGTTGGTGAAAAGGGAAGCTTTTTGTGAAAAGCAAAGACACAGCGGATGTTTTTGAAGGACAAACATTTTTTCACAAAGTGGGATCACCTTAAACTTCAATGTCTCTCCTCCTTCTTGGTTAGGAAAGTTGATGCATGATAGTGTTTCACAACCAAGATAATGTGAACCTTTCATGCCCATACCTTCAGACTCAGACAACTACAGACCAGTCAGCCTCACCTCCATCCCTGGAAAGGTGATGGAGTGGCTCATTCTGAAGGCCATCTCTAACCAGATGGAAGAAAAGAAGGTTGTCAGGAGTAGCCAGCATGGATTTACTGGGGGTAAATAAATCTTGCTTGACTAATCTGATATCCTTCTAGAAAGGCTTGACCAAATGGATAGATGAAGGGAGAGCAGTGGATGTCATACACCTTGACTTCAGTAAGGATTTTGACGCTGTCTCCCATACAATCCTTGGAGGAACAGTCAAGAAATATGGAACAGATGATTGGACTGAGGTGGACTGATAACTGACTCAACAACAGTTCAGAAGGTTGTGATCAGCTGCACAGAGTCAAGTTGGAGGCCTGTAGCCAGTGGTGTTCCCAGGGGATGAGTGCTGGGTCCAGTTTTGTTCAATGTCTTCATCAGTGACCTGGATGAGGGAATAGAGTGCACCCTCAGCAAGTTCACTGATGATATGAAACTGGGGGGAGTTGCTGCTACAGCAGAAGGCTGTGCTGCTGTCCAGTGAGATCTGGACAGGCTAGATAGCTAGGCAAAGGTGAACCTGATGACGTTCAATAAGGACAAGTTGTAGAGTCCTTCATCTGGGGAGGAATAACACCAGGCACCAGCACAGATTAGGGGACATCCTACTGGAAAACAGCCCCGTGGAGAAAGACCTTGGAGTCCTAGTGGACAGTGAGTTGTCCGTGGGACAGCAGTGTCCCCTTGTGGCCAAGAGGGCCAATAGGATCCTGGGGGGCATTAAGAAAAGTGTGTCCAGCAGGTCTAGGGAGGTTCTCCTTCCCCTCTACTCTGCCCTTGTGAGACCACACCTGAAATACCGTGTTCAGTTTTGGGCTCCCCAGTTCATGAGCGAGAGCTACTGGAGAGAGTCCAACACAGAGCTACGAGGATGATTAAGGGATTGAACATCTCTCCTATGAAGAAAGACTGAGAGAACTGGAGCTGTTTAGTCTTGAAAAGAGAAGGCTGGGAGGGGACCTTATTAATGTGTATAAATATCTGAGGGGTGGATGTCAAGAGGAAGGGACCAGTCTCTTTTCAGTGGTGCCTAGTAATAGGACAAGTAATAATGGGTATAAGCTAGGACACGGGGAGAAACTTCTTCACTGTGAGGGTGACAGAGCACTAGAACAGGCTGCCCAGGAAGGTTATGGAGTCTCCTTCTCTGGAGACATTCAAAACCCGACTGGATATGTTCCTGTGTAACCTCCTCTTCGTGATCCTGCTTTGTCAGGGAGATTGGACTAGGTGATCTTTCAAGGTCCCTTCCAACCCCTAACATTCTGAGGTTCAGCCTGGGATTAATGCTAGGTGAGAAGGTGGGGGCTTTCTTCAGAGCCTGGAATTTTGTCTGTTTGTAACAAGACTTTCCTGTTGCAGTCAGTTCTGCAGGTAAGAGCATCACAGTTTGCACCCATCTGCACACACATGTTTTCCTCTCCTAAGAAACCCCTTCAAATTATGCCCCAACAGCCACTTGAAAGTGTATGTTAGAAGATAAAGGCTCCTTGGAGCTGGTGTGTAGCTGCTGTGTTTCAAGTGCAAGACCTAGTCCTCTTGTCTTTACCAACACAAGATACAATGGTTATGCAACTGTGTATATGAGGTAGACAGATGCTAAGAAAACTTTTCCAGGCTTGTTCATTTACGTTTTTCTGTCTCTAGATGGACTCTGTAGTTATGATCTTGTTCTATGAAACTGGAGAACAGTCCAGACTTGGGTTTCAGGGTACATATTCCCTTCCACATAGAAATTATTGCAAAGGTTACAGTTTTAGAGAAAAGAAATTAAAGAGAACTGAAGATTTGTGGCCTTCAGATAATTTTAAAGTATGCTGCAGAACAATCTACATTGCTATCTTATTTCGATTCTTGTTTATTTTACTTATATTGATTTGTAAAATCAATATACAGAATATGGATGAACTTATGTAACTTACAGTCATTGTAGTCATGGTAGAATGCCTCTGTAATGTGCCTTAGAAGTAATGGAAATTAAAGTGTTGCTGTGCAGTTTTGATTTCAAAGTCCACAAGCTGGAAAAGAGTTTTAGAAAAACTCAGAAAGCAAGAGACAACTTGACTTTTTGTCAGTTTTGGTATATTTAAATATAACTCATGGCAACAATATATTCTCAAAATACAGCCTTACTCTTTCAAAGCCTGCTCCTCAAAGCCATACTTTCTTGAATATTTGTGAAGTATGCATTTTTAGTGAAGGAGTATCTCCAGTTCTTCAGTTGCTCAAGTTCTGGAGTATCTTCACACAAAATTTTTACGATGAGAGGGAGGAGACACCAGAACATGTTGCTCAGAGAGGTCATGCATGCCCCATCATTGGCAGTATTCAGGGTCAGTCTGGATGGGGCTTTCAGCAGCCTCTTGTAGTGAAAGGCAGGGAGGTTAGACCGGATGATTTTTAAAGGTTCCTACTAAATCAAACCATTCTGTACCAGGATTTAGTTTCCTGCTTTACTGAGAAGACAGGAGCTAAAATTAAGTCACCCAAAACAAACAAACAAAAAAACCCCAACAACTCAACTCCAGCAAAACCAATGAAAAAACTCCAACCCAAACCTTTCAGTTAGTATCTCTTTTCAAATACAGGCTGTTTGTGTTTCAAAGTCACTTGGCCCCTCTGCCCTGCACCAGATACTGTGTCTTGTTTTGCTTCGTCCTCTGCTCTTTTGAAAGATCTCTGTTTTGCTGTACCTTATCTGTCTGCTTTATTCTAAGAGAATAAAGCAGAGAAATGTTTTTTAGGCATCAGGGACAGTCCTAGTGGAATACTTGAAGGAAGTATTTTTTGAAAGTGGGGAATGGGGAAGAAAAAAGTCTGTAACAGTACATTTTAGAGAAGGTGAAGGTTCATTGAATCCATCTGATTGATACCAGTTTAGTCCTTGCCTTAAAGATATCAACAAGGTCCTCTGCCTTCTGTGTTATCTGAGGTGTAGTAGTGGATCATGAGATACATGGACCTCACGTGTTAGAAACTGCACATGTGTAAAGGTAGATATCCCAACTAGATGACAACAGTAATGACTAAACAATTACTATTCTTGAAACAACGTAGAACTCATTTTTCCAAAGTTCCAAGCACAATATAAATAAAGGTACCTCCATCGTTTAATAACTGACATTGGAAATAAAATAATAAACTTTATGGATTTTTATATTCCTCTTAGTCTTTCCTGTATTACTCCCTTAATTGCACCCTCTCTTTGGAGAAGAGGTGTGCTCTGGAAACAGATCAGCCCATATATTTAAGCCTGCCATTCATTTTAAAAAATCATTTATAAGGATGATATTAGTTACGAGGTAGGGGAATTGATATTACATCTGATCTGAGTTACAAGATGACAAGCGCCTTAAGACCTGTAGCATTGTCACTTTAAATCTTGGTGAATTATTAATTGTGGATTCACCTAAAATGAACTATGTGGATCCTTGGATCCATGGGTTTTGCCATTTATAAAGTGCTCAAATGATGTTAATAAAGCCCACACAGACTTAAAAATTACCTAATTTTTAACCAATTAGATAATTTTCTCCTAGGGGATTGACCATAAAAGTCAGAGCCAATGATAGCTGTCAACAGATAATGAAGTTATGGATTCTTTCCTGTTGAAGATACGAAGTAGTTGTGCTGCTGTGCCCACTTCTGCTTGGGTTAAAAGGAAGCAGGGGTGGAGCATGAGTTCAGGACCTGACTGCAGCTCCTGTGTTCCCTCTCTGATGCTGTAGTTAAACCTTCAGAATTAGCAACTGTACTCTGAGCACCTGGTACGGGCTCCTCCAGTGGTCACACAGAAAAGAGGATTGGATAGACCTGAGTGAACGCTTCTGTCCCCTGAAATATTTTTCACTCCCAGGCATATGTGGCTTGGTAACTAACTGTACTGTGTCTGTTGAGTTCTCCAGTTCAGAGTCAACTGTGTCTGCAGGCTGCAAAGAAATCATAGTGACACTGATGAAGCCACTTGCTGGTCTTAAATATTTATTGGTAGGATTCAGCCAAATAGATTACATCTGCCTGCTTCTTGAGAGAATGCATATTTAAAAAATAAAATTTGACAAAGCAGAAAAAGGCAGCTTAGAAAACTCTATGTATTAAAAATACATAGTAGGAGTACTAATTTCGTATATTTTTAAAGAATTTTTTCATATTTAAATTAATCACTTATACAAAAATAGCTTTCGTTAAACTTATTTTTGCTAGAATTTATCTGGCATAACCTGTTTGAAATTCATAAGCTGTGTAGTTGTGTGTTCTTTGAGGGATTAGTTTTCATTGCTGCAAGAGATGTAGGACCAAGGACCGGGGCTCTTGTTCACATGAATTAAGAAGCTCTGTTTCAAGTGTGATCCAAAAGATCCATGCTGTTTTACTAATGTGATCGTCTTTGGCGTATGAAGTTTTTGTCACATGAATTAGGATTGCTAAAGATTTCTCCCTTATTTAGAGGTAGGCTTTAAAAGTAAACCTAGTTAAGATAGTCATTCATTTGGAGAATGCTGTGGGCTGGATCTTCTGGGGAAGAACCAGCAAATTCCACCACATCCACCTGACCATGAGGTTGAAAAATTACACCTGAGGGGCTTTCATACTGCCTGATGCATTTCTTCCTAGACAGGCACCTAAGTCTGGTCAGATGAAGTGCCATCTCAGGATACTTAACCTCTTTCAGCTCCTTAACTTCTAAACCCTGGGGGAGAGGGGTTTCCTCCACTAAGCCCTCTTCGCCAGGTCCAGACTTAAACTGTACCTCCTGCCAACATTGTGATCCAGAGTTGTTCTTCCTTTTTTGTACGGAGGCAGCACAGTGTTGTGTTCCCCAGTGTTGCTGTCACCTGCTGTGGATACCTCTTGGACTTTTTTGTTCGCTCCTTCTACTCTCCATGCCATGGTTCCTGTCCAGATAGTGTAAGCCCCTAGAAGAGTAGAGTAAAAGCTCAGTGATCAAGTAGAAGTCCAAAGTTGCTTTATGCTAAGATGTTTCAGAACGTGTCCAAATGTGCAAATGATATTTAGGCTCCACCTGAAGAAGTTGTTGACTGAACATTGTTGTGTCACGTTGGTTACTTTCTGTCATATTGTGGTAGGCAGACCCCTTGCAGTGTAATTTCAATAGCATCGACCTACTTCATCATGTAGAGGTTAGGGACAGGCACACAGAAACACAGAGGTAGAATACTTTGCTAAAAATGTGAAGGACTTAATATATTCTCTTCTTGAGGTAAGAGTTAGCTTGAAGAATAAAATGAGGTATACAGCTAAACAGAGATCAACATTTCCTGTAGTTTTCCATCAGCTTTATGCTTCAGGGAAGCTTTCTCTACCTGAAGAGTCACATCCCTTGAGTTCCTTATATATCACTACAGATGCCAGTGACATTTTGTAATAAAAGCAGAAAGTGGTTTGTGTTGATCAGTGTTTTGATCATAAAACGGGGCTCTACTGAGATGAATTTAAGTTGCTGAATAGCACTTCAGTGAGATGTGGACAACTGGCAATTCATAAGCATCATCAAAGTGTTTCACAGTGACACCAAATAGCCATCAAGTTTTGTCTGTAATGAATTGCATTGCTACAAAGCAGCAATGAACTAGACTGTAAGTGGTTTTTTTTAAATCATCTCTTAAGCCATTTGGCAAATGAAGGAAGCTGGAGCTGGGTGAAGGTGCAGAAGTAAAATGCCAGGATGTCTAGGACTTTGTTTTCTCAAGTGAACGATAATAAAACATTATATGTGGTCCATTTGTTATGATGAACTTCGACTGCAGAGTTGTCTGCCTTTGCAGATTTTACTCAGTGGCACTATGGTGTAGTGATGTTCTGTCTTCCTGTCATGAAATGCAAAGTGTTTGGTTTGAAATTAAAGTTATAATAGTGGAAACCATTCTTCTGGGAGACTGCAAGCACACAGGAAATGAAGAAGTAATTTTCTTTAAAAAACATGACTCAGAAAAAAAAAACCAGACACGAAAACCTCCAAACCCCTAAAACTGAATTGATTGAATTATACTAAGTTACCTGACTCTATAGTTTCCCAAAGGAAGAAAAAATAGGTTCCCCCCCCGCTATAGTGAAAGTAGGCATAGAAATAAGATACAGATTTGCTGTCTGAAACTAAATGCTTTTTCATGTTTTTAAGACATTCAGATTAGGTGGACCTGAGTTTGAATAGGGTAGCTAAAATTGTTTCCGACATGCCTGAGGTGTGACCTAACTGATCACTGTCTATGACTGTGACTTACCTGTTCACATTATGTAGGAAATAGTCTGAAATTTAAAATTAGTGTAATTACATGACAACACATTGTATAGTACCTTCTTTCTACATTCTCCAGAGATTTTAGTATTCTTATTTAGTTCTATCATAGCACTTTAGGGATCTTTCGTGCTGGGCTTACGTTCAGCACAGTAGGAGGCTCCGGAGAGGTGACTTTAAAACATCTTCTATTTGTTCTAACCTTTTCCTATCCAAGTGCCTTATCAGGGAAGGTGAAAGGGAGCTCACAACATTAGAAAAGAAATGTGCCAAAACAGTTGGGAACCAAGCTTTGTATTTTTTCTTTAGAATATTGCATCCTTTAACTGTGAACTAAGAAGAATGGGTCTATAACTTACTATATTTTTAACATTCATCTGAGTTTGTGAACCAAATCATATGACCTATCCGTTATTCTGAAGAGAAGCTGAAGGAAACCAAAGATCACTTAGTCTAGACAGAGTTAATAAGAACTAGCAACTGTCAGTGAATTAAGGAAGGTGCTATATTAGATTTTTGCTTAAAAACTGGAATTTTTTACAATAGTGAGAGAGAGAAACTTATGCAGGGACTGCCTTCTCTGAGTGTTAATCTGTAATTCATGGAAAAAGTGCCAGTATCAGAAACTTCCCATGTATTAAATTTAATCTTTTTTTTCCATCCATTTAATCTCTTTTTAGCAAATGTAACTCTAAGATCAACACAGTGCAAGAAACTGATTTTTTTCTTGGATACAGATTTGGTTTAAATGAGGCAAATTCTCTTCAAAAGCTGGGATGGAAAAAAAAAAAAAAGAAGTTTTGGTATCCACTTTTAAGTGTTGCAACTCACTTACAAGTTGTTTTTTTCAGACCTATGCAGTCAATAAATGTTCTACTGTGGTCATATAGTTCATGCGACTTACTGCTTGTTATTCAAAGTACTTCTCACAGCTTCATAGGTAGTTCAGATTGGGCTTTATGTGTAGGCTGTTGACTCTTAAGTAATTGTATGGCTATCACAGGAGGTAAATGAAACTTAATTAAATTTGCCATGCTCTCACTTAGCTTCTGTTCCCTTAATCAAATAAAATTATTTTGTGGCAATTCATCTCCTGCTAACTCCAATTAACGCATGTCGTCGTTTTTACTGGGATAAGCAAACTGGCAATTGTAATGCAAAAACTAATTGCACCAGTAGTTATTATTTTATATTGTGAGATAACTTAATGGACTAGCTGAGTGGAGGCCAAATACTTGTAATTCCGTATCTTTGTGAAACTGCTTAATCACATACGAGTATTTCTGTAAGTCATTCTATAGAACGTCTTTCTGTTGCTGGTCGTGGGGTTGTGAGGCCCTGCAGTTGTAGTGATTGTTCTGCTGAGTTCAGCGTTTGCTATGAAAGTAAGACAGGGACCGGCATTGAGGGGTCATAGAGTCTGAGCTGTCCTGTGGTGTCATTAACAGAAGGGTCAACTGAGATCTAAAATAGGCACTTGCAAATCTTTCACAGCTGCTTTCTTCAGCCGAGGCACATCACGTTCCAGTTGAAGCTGTGACAGTAGGTAGAAACACAGGCAGAGGCTTGTGCTGAGGATCTCCATCCCTTGCACCTGGTGTATGTCAGATTTACAGGGCTAGGAGAGGTCCCATTAGGCACCTCACGGCTCTACATGTGGCTGCAGTTGCACAGAGCATAGCATTTACTGTCTGCATGCTGCTGCAAAGCTGAGGATCTCCGCTGAACTCCATGGAATTGACCTGTAGCTGCAGGAGCCTCGCGAGCCACGTCTCTACAGCTTGAATAAAATGGGGCTTGGCACTGAGGGCTGTGGGCTGAACCCTTTCTGCATGTCACAGCAATGACGCTGGATCTGTTCTGTGCTCATGTAGCATCCTTGCAGATGTGAGACACAGTTGCTGTTTTGTATGGGGTCCTTTTCCAGTTCCACATACCCGCAATGATGTGAGGGCTGCCGTGCTACCCACCCAAGTGGGGTTTCCCTTGCACGGTGTGCATTGCATGCCCAGAAGTATTTCAGATGGGTATGGGGGGGTTGTAGATCATGTAAAATCTTGGAATACCATAGACATGGACGGGCTCTAACCTGCTATGTGCATACTATTCTTGCGATCTCTCTGTCCATCTCAGATGGACCCAGGAAGTTTGCAGAGAGTGCAAACTCCCCCATCCATACAGCCTTCAGACGCTTTTTAACCCTCTTTTACTTAGTGTGGAGGTGTGGTCACTGGGAAGAGGGTTGTTCCTACCACAGCATTTTTGTGGTGAAGTTAGGGAAGGTTCTCAAACTCACGGAGGTGTAGTTGAGAACACAGTTTGGCTAAACTCTTAAAATTGGAGGAGCATTCAATGACTGAGAGCCCGTGTGAGAGAAGTTTAGGGCAGTCAAATAGTCTCTTCTGTTATGTTGCTGAGAGAGCGTGTGAATTGGTTCAATGCACATAAATTGTTGTCGTGGGTAGGATTTTTGAAAGAAGTATAAGGGTTTCAACTAGCCAGGGGCCTCAACAAAATTAATCCATACAAATTCAAAGTGTAAATTTACAGTTAGACAGCTTTAAATTCTTGTGTACAGATTAGTTCCAGAATGAGAGTGGTCATAAATAAGATCCTTTTAGTGTCAGGGTCACTGTGTTCTGCTATCTTACTTGACGATAATCACATCATCTAATTGTTTTCCTGAACTGCTTAAGCGCCATCGATGCCAAAGTCACTTTGACTTTCTTCATAGACAAATACCTCGTCATTTTGGAAGATGGCTTGTAAGTTCCTAAATAACTGAACTTGCTTTTTAACACATAGTTTTGTTGGAAGATTTAAAGTATTCAGCACCATAGCAACAGCAAGGGATTATGCCTAGTGTTTAATGCACTAAAAAAACTTACTGGGTATCAGTTGTGAAAAATAGGAGATACATTACAGGCACGAGGATAAAATACTTGTAGCAATACTGTTAAGCAATTTCATTAAGGGAGCAAGGGCAAATATTTTTTTATTATTTTTTCAGAATGTGATAAATATTAGGTCTACAAGGTTTTACTGTTCAGTGCAAAACAAAGCTAGAAATTAATTAAATATGCTTATCCTGGCAAAGGGCTAAAAGTTGTAAGACAGAGTTACTGATTTTGATTTATACTTTATGGCCTTCATGAAGAGAACCTTCCATCTCTTTACTATATAAAATTCAGTGACTACATCAGAAAGGAGATCTTTTAAACAGAATACAATTAAAAGTTGAGCCTCTTTAGAGAAATCAAGGGTTTTCTTAATGGTACCGTGATGATTCAGGTTAAATACAAGTCTTTTGCAGTGAGATACAGTGTACCAAAGACATGCATAAAAGTGTTCTAACAGTATAAGCTTAATGAGCCAGAGTTTAAATGTCATAGAATCGTAGAATCATAGAATTGTCAGGGTTGGAAGGGACCTTAAAGATCATCTAGTTCCAATCCCCCCCGCCATGGACAGGGACATCCCCCACTAGTTCAGGTTGCCCAGAGCCCCATCCAGCCTGGCCTTAAAAACTTCCAGGGATGGGGCTTCCACCACCTCTCTGGGCAACCTGTGCCCGTGTCTCATCACCCTCATGGGGAAGAACTTCTTCCTAACGTCCAATCTGAACCGATCCATCTCCAGCTTCAATCCATTCCCTCTAGTCCTATCACTACTCGATATTCTAAAAAGTTCCTCATCAACTTTCTTGTAGCCCCCTTGAGATACTGGAAGGCAACAATAAGGTCTCCTCGGAGCCTTCTTTTCTGCAGGCTGAACAAGCCCAACTCTCTCAGTCTGTCTTCATAGGAGAGGTGCTCCAGCCCTCTAATCATCTTCATGGCGCTTCTCTGGACACGCTCCAGCATGTCCATATACATCTGCTAGTAGGGGCTCCAGAACTGGACGCAGTACTGTAGCTGGGTTCTCACAAGAGTGGGGTAGAGGGGAAGAATCACCTCCCTCGACCTGCTGGGCACGCACCTCCTGATGCAGCCCAGGACATGATGGACTTTCTGACTGGCAAGTGTGCACTGACAGCTCGTGTTGACCTTCCTGTCCACCAGTACCCCCAAGTCCTTTTCTTCAGGGCTACTCTCAAGCCAGTCACTATTTGCATTGCCTCCTTCATCTTTTTTGTTATCATTTAATTTGTCATTTAACTAGTCTAAGGAGCTGATTCACAAGTATGTTTCTCTGGTTTTGTGCTGATGTAACTCCACTGAGATTGTGTAGATATTCCTTATCCCAAAGGGAAGAACGGATCTTTCATGCTCTGTTAATGTTCCTACTTCTCTCCCCAGGGGACCTATCCGCCTTTGCTAAAAATTCTTTTGAATACTCTAATTAAGGATAAGGATCTCTTTGAATATTAATTAGTTTTTTTATTGGCCTTACTCAAAATATTTAACTCAAAGCAATTTCCTGCTAATTATCTCTTGATTATAACTTTGAGAGGATTTACCTTTTTTTAACAAATTCCTGTTTATCAAATATGATTTTCTTTTGTATGTGTCCAGTTAATCACAACTACAGATAAGACAGTAAGCAGTAGCTGTAAAGAGGCAATTTTGGTTTGTTTCATAAGTTTTCTTCTTACAAAAGCTGTCATTCTTACTGTAGCTTTCCCTCTTCTCCTGGTCTTTAATTATTTAACTATACCGTAGATGACTGTGTCCCTTGTGAACGCAAGTTTAGAATCTTTTGAGTGGACTTTTTCAGGAAGACAGCTTTGTATGAAGACTGAAATGGTAGAACAAATCAAAACATTTCTTTCTTTCCTCTTCCTGGAATGGTAAGATAGGACCTGATCTGCTCCACTGCTCAGTCTTTAGCTTCCCATGCATTCTAGAACTCCTAACTAGGTATAATTAAATAAACGACAAAACCCATTTCTGTTTCCAATTTTGTTTTGAGTGTTCAATAGAGATGGAGACACTTCCATATCATTACCAAGGGCATATGGTACTTTGGACTAGCAGCAGCTCAAACTCTAAAACCATCATGTTGGACACCTTTATACCATGAAATAATTTTACACATTTAATAGTTTACTGCTGAATATGCCCTCTGAATTCTCTAAAAAGGGGTGAGATTCCCCAGATGCCAGTTTAAAATCCAGACGCAAAGTAAGGAGCTTAGCTCTCATTCTCAGCATGAAGGGGAAGGAGACTTCTTGTGAGCTTTGTAGATATCTTGAGGGGTGCTGCACTCATCCTCCATGCCAGCAGAGTCAACATCTAGACCTACCAGGACAGTCACATTGTTCCAGTGTAGGCAGTAGCAAGTGTAGCCCATTGCAGAGATCTCTCCCTCCCAGCCTGGGACCTGGGCATTACCTGATGCTTGCTTCCTATGGAGGATTTCATAAGGACCTTGTGCAGAATTCTTCCCCAGATGCACCAGCGAGTTTTACATAAACCTGAACATTTGCCTTATCCTTCCAAAGAGAAGAAGCTACACTACCTGAATTCTCTAGATACTCAGATATTATTCTAACAGAACCAAGTCGTTCACAGTCCCTTTTTGCTTCCGTAAGCTTGAAGAGCTGCTCCGTAAGGTTCACCAGAAAGGCTGTCAGAAATGATCACCTCCTTGCTGCCAGAACAGCTCATGCGTTGCTACCAGCTGGTTGACGTACCTCTCCCGCTGATTGGTAATGCTTACTCCACCAGAATCTTGGGCTGCTTCCAGCCCGTGCCACTATTTATAATCTGGGCAGTAGCTATAGGGACTCTGCTCTGTTCGTATTTGTCAAGTCTTAGGGATTTAGTTACCATAGTAGGTGCCAAATTTTGTAGTGAAAGCACTCCATTCTCTAGTCAGCTGAATTCCTCCTGATTTCTGCTATCTCAAAACAGCGCTGCACACCATACAGCTGCAGTGCAGATCACAGTGACACCTGAAGAAGAGAATTTACATGCTCTTGAATAATTATAGTTCTTTGAAACCATGACTGCACTATAGTAAGAAATCCAGTTTTCGAATTAATTCATTTTATGCAATGAATCCCATATTAAACCCCATGAAATATTAATAAAGCAGAATTCTGCACACATTTTATTTCTCTAAATCTCAAATAAAGCTTAAACGATGTTGGTACTGCATGCAGCTCAGCAAATAATGAATAGGCAATACTGATTCAAAAAGCAGAAAACATCTCTTGATTTCAGCTGCTTTTGTTTCATGAAGGCATCTCTCAAAATAACTTCATTCTGAATGCAACTCATTAATGTGTGCTCCCCGCCCCCTGCCTTCACAAGCCTTCTCCAACTGGCTGAACGCAGTGGCTGAAGCTTTTCGGATTAATTTTCCTTAAGTGACCTACTTTGCAGAGAAAGATAATCATGCATTTATAGCCTCTGGCACTCTATTCAGGTCACAGATGGACAGATAGCAAGGCTATTCCTCAGTGACTTACTGGGGTTGCAACTAATCCCCAATGAGAAAGGAGATTGGCCTGATGTTAATTGGTCAGAATGCCTGCAAGTATGGAAGATCATTGACTCCTACTGTAATTTTCAGGGGTGTTACCATTAGGCTGTGTGATACCAGCCAGCAGTCCTAGGAGTATTTTGTGATAGTGTCTGAATTACCGATGCCGCAGATGTTAAATATCTGACTTTGAATTCTTAGTCTTGACAGTGAAGCACCATGCAGTGTTCTGACTGAGAGCATGTCTGATACTCCACACATACCACATACTGTGGCCAGCACCAAGGGTTGTCAAAAGAGTTTTCACTTTTGGCTCACTAACAAATGCTCGCAATCCCATGAACAATTGTCATTGTCAAGATAGTCTCATCAGACCTAAACTTCTGTTTAAAGCTTTTTTTTTTTAATAGCATGATCAGTTAAGCCAATAAAACTCACGTTTTGCTACTGTCCAGTAGAGGCCCATTCTCCCTGTTGTTCTGGCACTAATGTAGTAATGTATGCAAAACAGCGTGTTCTCTTATTTTCAGATGTTCAGAAGTTTCACAAGGGAAATGACCAGACTTTGTTCTCTGCTAAGGTATTTTTAAAAGTTTGCTGGAGCTTTCCATGCTGAGAAACAGGCAACAAGCAGGAGTGTTAAGTATGACTCTTTTTTTAAAGGACCATCTTGAAGCTTTGAGTATGCCAGGCAGGCAGTGATGTTACTTCTGACAGGTCTGAAGAAAATCTGTTAAAACTGTGACACTGCCAGCAAAGGGGTGGGTGGCTTTCAGAACAAAAAAAAACGTGTATGCACGTTGAATTCTTGCCACACAGGGCTGCAGATGTGTATGCCCATGTCCCCCACTGAATACATACAGATTTGCTCTTTCCACCGCAATGCAAAACTGAAGACTATTCTGGTAGAAGTTGGTTTGCAATTTGGATCAATTTGATCACCAAGTAGGTGTTTATATTTCATCTGCTTCCTAGAACAAATTATCTCAGAACACGAGGGTTTAATTTAGATATTTACAGCTGTTAAGAAAAGCTGAAAGAGCTGTGCGGGTGTTTCCTATAAAAGAATGTAATGCATCGAGGGCCTGTGGATGATGGTGAACTAATTATCTCTGAAAATTAAAGCCCTGAGTTTGTCCAGAGGACGACTAAACTGTAGGCAATGAGTGTTCCTCCATAGGCTACTTCAGTAAACCCCAACATCAGCATCCCTTCGGAAAGAGAATTCTCATCATGTCTGAACAATGTGTTTCTCAGCGTTTCCTCTGGAAGCGTTGATGAGTGAACGTAGCTCTGCAGGTGTAGGCAGCAATGGAGATACTTTTAAGTCCATCTTAAGAACAGCCTGCTGAGGGTGTGCTTTTATCCAGTTCTAAAATAATTAATCTAAATACAAATAAATCCACTGCTAACTTTGTGTTTCCTGGTGTGGTATCCATAACATCTTTGTGTTTTTGTCAGAGAATGCAAGAAGAAACAAGTCTAAATAATTGAGCAGCCATTGGGTGTTATGAGATACAAAACTAGACTGGTTTAAGTAATGTGCTTCTATTTTATGGAGCCATAGCAGAATCTGTAGAAGATACCATAGAAACTATTTGTAGAAAAAAACAGCGTATGTTTTAAAAAAAACAATATCTGCATTACAATTGACATTTTCTTGCCCGCTATGTAGATCTCTTAGGGATAAAAAGTACAACTGAAAAATAACACTGGTGCATTCATATTTTAGACAACCAATTTAAAACCAACCAGCTCCAAAGAAACCTGCTAACTTTTGAACCACGGTAACCATAGCAACGATACAAAATATGTGCTTCATATTTAATGCTGACATTCCAATATACAAGTAATAATTTAAGACCTTCTGACTGTTTTGTTGGCAGAGTAGTAAGGGCAGTGGGCAAAGGTGAAACAGGACAGGAATCCTCCTTGCATTGTTACTCAGCACTACCTGAGAGTCTGTCTTCTGGGTTCTTCATGGCTTAGAAGTTTACCTTGTATCATGGTTATACACACTATTGCATTGAAAAAAAAATCCATTCACCACGTCCATTTGCATATTAAATTAGGATATTAAGTCATCAAATGGTTCTAATCATTGTCCCAGATACAAAGCTTTTAATCTGATGTGTTGCATCAATATAAAATCTTATGTGTCTGTTTCTTCTGTGGGGAAAGATGAGGAGTAAGGCACATTTTGTAAAGGTGTCAGGCATGCTCAATTTGCTACTAGTCCTGCCATAGCAGGACTACTAAATAGAGCTACTTACTTGCATGAAATATCTGGAATGGATATTTGTTTGCCAGATCAGAATGTCAAGGAGGAGTTATGAATATGATAATTAACTAGGGGTTTTTTAGCATATTTTTATAGAATTTATCTTCGGCACTACTGTAAGTGAAAAGTAAATCTGATCAGAGAAACGGAAGAGTAGGTGTTACAGAAGTTCTCATCCTCTTTGTGAGTCCGTTCCCCGATGAAGTAAGATTATCATTCTTTTAGTGTAGTCATTTAAGATTTAAAATTTCCAGTGGTGAACTTCTGATTAGGGGAATAGATCATGAAATGCAAGAGCAGTTTGAAAGATCTTGTATTGCTCTTCTGAAGGAACATGTACTTCTGTTCACGGGGACGAAGCAGCGTGCTTGGAAGGAAATGCTGGAGCATGGAAGAATCAGACATCTTGTATTAGTGAAACAGTAGATGTGATATGAAATGGTAATGAATGTTCCTTGGTGGCTGATTGATTTTGAACACCTAAGGAGCATTTGTAGGAGTCATAATATTTTTGAAATATGCTTTGGTGGGATGGGCTGTGCATATATGCATGAAATGGAAGAAACAAACTCTGTGGACAAAATGATGACAGAATATTTCATTGTTCATATGTACAAATTTCAAATAAACTCGTAAACTTACATGTAGAATAGTAATAATATATAATTAAATCAAGCATCTTAAAACATATTTACTATAATAAAAAAATATATTATAATAATTCATTCTAATTCATCACAAACCTATAAACAAAATCATTTTGGCCAGAGTTACAGATCTTTGGTTTTCAATGATGCCTTTAATAATAAGCCAGTTGGGCAGAATGAAATATTTTCTTTATGTATTTTCCATGTAGGTGTGCACCTCATAGGTTATGTTAGTATTATGTAAGTAGATGTTAATGAGCTATTTGCATACTGACATGTTCATCTGATGTGTCTGAGATGTTTTCCCCCTGCCTACTGAGTGCAAAGATAGGGCCTGTGGATGATGGTGAACTAATTATCTCTGAAAATTAAAGCCCTGAGTTTGTCCAGAGGACGACTAAACTGTAGGCAATGAGTGTTCCTCCATAGGCTACTTCAGTAAACCCCAACATCAGCTGCTTCTTTGCAATAAAGTAATAATGCCTCTGTGCGCCTTGTTCTTTAGTCTCCTTACTGATATTACTGAGGAAAGACATATTAAAACTATTATGATGTTGAAATTCAAGATATTTGAGTTTTCAAGTTCGAATTAAATATGGTATTTAATAAAGAAGGTATATTTCAGGGATAGAAGGTTTGCATTAAGATAAGTAAGCTGTAGTTCTAAAGCACTACATTAGCTTTCTTTACTCAGGTTGGTGATATACAGTTTTCTACAATATATTTCATAAAGTAGATGAGAAAAGCACTTTCACTCAGTACATATGTATTCAAATAATGACTAATCATATATGTATTCTAGAATTACATGTTGTTGCTTTTGGGAAGCTGATGTAGATTTCATCATCCTTAACATATTATTAAAAAAAATACCCTGTTGAACTGGAAGAGTAGAGTTTTTTTCCCAATAATCATCTATCTACATTTTCTGAATTTATAATGTTGATGATTTGAGCATTTGGATTCTCATTTGGACAGCCAGTCATAGGATTTTTGCGTAAGTCTGTTAGTCTTGGATATTGTATCTCTTTATCTTGTGCTTATATGTATAAATATCTTTGGTTTTAACTCTTTATCAGGGAGCATAGTGATAGGATGGGGAGTAATGGTTTCAGACTGAAAGAGGGTAGATTTAGATTAAATATTAGGAAAAAATTATTTTCTGCAAGGATGTTGAGGCACTGGAACAGGTTGCCCAGAGAACCTGTGGAAGCCCCCTCCCTGGAAGTGTTCAAGGCCAGGCTGGATGGGGCTTAAGCACTGTGGTCTGGTGAGAGGTGTCTCTGCCCATGGCAGGGGGCTTCAAACTAGATAATCTTTAAGTTCCCTTCCAACCCAAACTATTCTATGATTCTATGATTTTGAAAAAAACTATAAGACATATTAAGAAGAATTTTGAAAATTAAGAGATCTAGCGACCAGTCTGACCAGTCTCATTCTATCTCTGCAGTTCGACAATCAGCAAGCACTGGGAGGCAGAGCTGGCCACGCTCAAGGGTAATAATGCTAAGCTCACAGCAGCCCTGCTGGAGTCCACTGCCAACGTAAAACAATGGAAACAACAACTTGCTGCATATCAGGAGGAAGCAGAGCGTCTTCATAAGCGCGTAAGTCAAGGCAAATAGCCAGGATCCTTGAGGTGGAAGTGCTTTTGACTGTATTTGTTAATTTTCAAGTAAGACAAATAAGTGTATTGCTGGGGTTTTAGGTTAATCTTGGAGACAGAAATTAGTTATTGCTTTAAAGCACACAGAGTTCCTCCAGTGGAAAAATTTTTACTTTGTAGTTCTTTTTCTTCAAAGGGTATTGTTTCAGGAACAGTTATCTAATCTTGACATGTTTGCCAGCATTTAATGCTATCACATCTGTTTCAGGACCTTCTTCATAGCATTACGCTTCAGTCCCTCGCATTTAAGCCCACAGAAACTTGACATCAAATCTGTTAGATAAAGAAACCTTGTTGGAGTTTCAACATATAACAAAGATGAACATCTTCCTCTGATCCTTGCATCTAAAGAAAACTGAACGTAGATTCAAGATCATTGTATGCTTTCATACAGTAAGGCCTCAGTCCTGTCCCCTTCACTGTAAATTTTGCAGAGGTCATTTGGCAGAACAGAAGTTGGTGCACAGTGCGAGAAGGAATGTCTGTGTGTGAGGGAGGAATACACATGCAAGGTTGAAGGCTGCATTATTAAAACCAGTATTTACACACATGTATAGTATATATATACACAGTCTACATACAGATGATATATATATGCGTGTGTGTGTATGTGTATGTGTGTATGATGTATTGTGTGTATATGTTATACAATCTATATATATACACATATGTATGTATAGAGATATATATATATAGTATAATCTGTTCACCTTTATCCACATGAATTTGTTGTCATATCTTAGGACACATTTTTTTGTGCAAAATGAAGGTAAGATTACCACATGTGTGGTGGGAAGGTAGCTTCAGTGAAGCTGCATTACGTTTCACGCAGAATCACAGAGTTGTTGAGGCTGGAGAAGACCTCTGAGATCATCAAGTCCAGCCTATGACCCAACACCACCACATGGGCCAGACCACGGCACTGAGTGCCACATCCAGCCTCTCCTTAAACACCTCCAGGGACAGTGACTCCACCACTTCCCTGGGCAGTGCATCTCAATTTTGTTAGTATCATTTAACTTTGAAAAATATCAAGGGATGAACTTAGTTTAGACAATAAAAGCAGAAGTAGCAAACATAACAGGCCTTTTAATTTGATTTTCTGTGCTGTACCCACCTATATGAAATAAAGTATGGTGGTTACAGTTAGGCATATCCAGTGAATTGCGAAGGGTTCTTTCAGACCTGCACAAGCTTGTCCAGCTGGAGGCTTCTAGTAGTCCCCAGAACAAGGCTCATTCATCTGACCTGAGGGTGTGAAAGAGTTGCAAGAATTCTCCTGAGCTTGAGAAACCTGAGGAGCTGGAAGGTTGTGGGGGTTGTCCTATACCAAGACTAACTTCCAGAAAAGAATCCTGAAGTCCCAGTCAAATTATTTGATAGGGAAAAATGATGAATTCTGATGGACAGTAGCTGTGTGTGCCATAGCTTGCTGGACAAAATGCATGAAGTATAATTAAAAACTAATTCTTTTGTGAAGTGCTTTCAGTTCAAGAAATTGACAGTTGCTGACAGAACTGCTTTGCTTCAGAAATTTTCCAGTCAGGCACAAGCTTGTCATGTGAGGCTTATACTATATACAGAGAGGGACTCACTTTGTCTGTCATCTCATTTAAGCTTCCCCTTCAGAAGGGTAGGAGCTCTATGCAGTGCTCCAGGTTTGACTAGATGATAATAGTCATTATTGATAAAATTATTTAAATTACAGCCTTGTATTAAAATCACTGAACTACAGATGTTCAGGTTGATTTGACCACCAGATAGACTTTATATTAAAGAACTTATTGGTAGAATGTGGACATAATGAGTGTGTATTCTTCCTAATAAAATGTATTAACAGATTTTGTTGCAAAGCTGAGACAATACAGTCATTACCTAAGAATGAAAGGAAAAGTAACACACAAGAACAGCTGCTCCATTTGCTGTCAGGAGACCCAACCAGACAAGACAGACAATGAGCTCTTTTTCTTGATATTACTCTCACTTTTATTCAAAATTATTTAAAATTTGTTATTGAAAATACAGTTAATAAATATAGGAATTTTTAGCACATCACTTTGCTTTTATATGTTACTAGAGTTTATGGAAGTAATAACCAAGTCATTGTAGCTACCTTCATTAATACCTGATGTTTTTCGTAAGCTTTGCCCAGCAAATTTCCTGCAATTATTCTGTATTTGAGGGAACACAAAATCTTATAACATGGGATCATCTACACTATACTCTTCTGATCACCATTTACATGCCTTTGTTAAATGTTTCTGTAATCTGTGACATCAGGGCTTGCTGATATCTCATGCAGAATATAGGAACACTCTGTGCCTCAGTCTTTCTGGGCATGCCTCTAAATTACAACAGGATAGTTGATCAAGAGTACTGCCCTCTGTTCGAATTGCTTTTAGAAAAATACAAACTTGGTTAACAAAATAAATTGAACTCTCTAGGCAAAAGTTTGCAGATTACGTTAAAAAACCCCAACAATCTCAATCTGTTATCCTCACAGCATGATACAAGAGTTCTTCTAACCTGTATGCTGGAGACTGATCTTTCAAATTGAAGTAATGCCCCATTTCAAAAATAAACTGCAAGTCAGATGCTTCTCTCTTACACAGATTGAAAACATGCTGCTGAAATACCAGATCTGGAGACTGTTGGTTATGGTACATGTGGTAGCAAGCAGTGTTAAGTTATTGTGTTATCTTTCTGTTCAGCTTATCCATTAAGATCGGTGTAAAGTCATAGATGAAACTGATCAAAAAAATGTTCCTCAAACTGGAATCTATCTCACCTGATACTATGTAGAAATTAGGTATCAAATCTAAGATGGCCATCTTTTTTCCGTGTAATTCTTGGAGAGACAGAAGTATGAGGAGAAGGTGACCCAGTCTTAAGAAAACTAAGGTGCTGAGTTTAATTTGCTTCTGTAAGTGCTTGTCTTTCTTCATAGGAAAATCATCTAGATAGTCCTTTAGACATTTTTTTAGTCAGATGAAATGAACTCCATCCCTAGTTCATAGAATCACAGAATAATTTAGCATGGAGGGGAACTTCAGAGGTTATCTCCATGTACCAGTATAGGTTGGGGACTTACCTGTTGGGGAGGCCTGCAGGGGAAAGGGGCTTGGGGGTCCTGTTGCACGGCAGGATGCCCAAGAGCCAGCAATGTGCCCTCGTGGCCAAGAAGGCCAATGGTATCCTGGGGTGTATTAGAAGAGGAGTAGCTAGTAGGTTGAAAGAGTTCCTCCTCCCTCTCTACTCTGCCCTAGTGAGGCCACATCTAGAATACTGTGTCCAGTTCTGGGCCCCTCAGCTCAAGAGAGACAGGGAACTGCTGGAGAGAGTCCAGCGCAGAGCCACAAAGATGGTGAAGGGAGTGGAACATCGCCCTTATGGGGAAAGGCTGAAGGAGCTGGGTCTCTTCAGCTTGGAGGAGACTGAGGGGTGATCTCATTAATGTTTATAAATATGTCAAGAGGGAGTGTCAGGCGGACAGAGCCAGGCTCTTCTCAGTGATGTCCAGTGACAGGTCAAGGGGCAACAGGTGCAAGCAGGAGCGCAGGAGGTTCCACAAAGACATTTGCTTTGAGGGTGCCAGAGCCCTGGCACAGGCTGCCCAGGGAGGTTGTGGAGTCTCCTTCTCTGGAGACGTTCAAAACCCCCCTGGACACCTTCCTGTGTGACCTACTGCAGGTGATCCTGCTCTGGCAGCGGGGCTGGACTAGATGATCTTTCAAGGTCCCTTCCAACCCCTAACATTATGTGATTCTCTGGTCTAGTCCAGTTCTCCACTGAAAGCAGGGCCAACTTTGAAGTTAGGGCCAGCTTTGAAGTTAGATCCAGCTCCAGAGCAGAATCAAGTTACTTTGAGCTGTGACTCAACTCTCAAGAAATCAAGATCCCACAGCTTCTCTGGGCAGCCTTTTCCAATATTTGACCACCATATCAAGTTATTTTTCCTAATATCTTATCTAATTGAAATTTGCCATGCTGCTACTTGCACCTGTTGCCAGTTCAGAAAAAAACAGGGTTTGGTCCAAAAGAAAATTTGGTGAGAAAAGTTGAATAGACTGGATTTTTTGAAATATCATAAAAATATTAATTTCAAGGAGAAAAAGAATTTTGGAAATCAGTTTGCATGTTCGGTTGTAGTTTTTGTTTTATATAGAAAAGTTACCTGTCACAGCATCTTGCCCACTGAAAAAAAGGATATATGTAGATTATTTATGAATTGGAGGCATATGCTTACTTATAAAATCATAGAATCATGAAATTCTTTGGGTTGGAAGGGACCTTCAAAGGTCATCTAAGCCAACCCCCCTGCAATGAGCAGGGGCATCTTCAACTAGATCAGGTCACTCAGAGCCCTGTCCAACCTGACCTTGAATGTCTCTAGGGATGGGTCTTCTACTAGCAAGATCATAGTCTTGTGTAAAATAGACTAGCCTCCAAAAATGAAGAGTGATGTTGCTGACATTAGCTGCTATGTTTAGCTCAATTTAATAATATATTGTGTGGTTTATTTATAATGTGATTATGGTTATGTGCTTTAGGTTTATATACAACTTTTTGTGCCTTAGTCATCTGTCTGCAAGCTAAAGCAAAATTATATCCTCTATGAACTGTGCTATGCAGGGGCAACTAATGCATATTGATTAGTAAACTCTGTGTTATTATTTCCATCTTTTGTTTCTTTTTTATATAAATAGCCTTATTTACATAAATAGTTTCCTCTTTATAGTGAACAAAAAAATTTTTTGCTAATACTGACTTACTAGTTGACTCATGGTCCCTTTTAGAACAGTTAGAACTTTGTCATGTTTTATTTGTAAACATCCTTTGATTTTACATTATATCTCATTCTTCTATCCAATATATCTTATATATCTTATATATCTTATAT
>NW_009733390.1:0-30187 GCF_000703405.1 Apaloderma vittatum
TTGTGCTGGCGCTCGTCGTGCGCGTCGTAGTGTCAGCGTTTGACTTGTTCACACCCCGGGGATGGTGAGGAACGCGAAGGCACTACTTCCCTTCCCTGCTGGCCTTACTCTGCGGTCTGCCGGCAGGGCCAATTCCCGTAGCTGTCCCCGTATTTATTGTAACCCTTTGCCCCGCGGATGGGCAGCTCTCCTCCTTTTAAGTTTGCTTATACTCAATGTCTATGTTAAGTCGTTTCTTCTTTTTCTTTTTTCTTCTTCTTCAGTAAAATGGAAGGAGAGGTCAGCACATTACAAAGCAAAGTCGGGAAAGGGTGGTTTGGTTTGTTTTTAGTAAATACAAGAGTCTAAAGCATCTTGTTCACTAACTACCCTAAAAAGACCACTTATACCATAATACCCAGAAGTTACCATTAGAATGATAAACCATCAGCACGGTGTGGCAGGAGCTCCCAGGGGGATTTCCCTAAAGTAACTGTACGCCTCCCTCATCTATTGGAACTTAAGTATGTCAGTAAACCAGTAGTTATGACAAATGTCCTGAGGACATAAGAATACAAAGGACTTACGAAATCTGCGCTACAGGAATGTCTGTTGCAAGAAACTGTGGTGTATGGCCTTTCTCATAGGTTGACCAAGCTTGAGCAGCTTTTATTTTGTTACGGCTATTCATTTTGGATCCAGAGCTCACTTTCTGCGGTCATTAAGGATCTTCCAGTTCCTTCAGTCTAAATTTATTCATAGCCAGTTAATAATCATTGTTGTGCCTGTGTTATCCTTTAATCCTTTATATTACACTTCTTCCTCCTGGTTCTGCCTCATAGTGTATTTGGAGGGAGCGCTTGTGTTTTGTCATACTTTTTTTTTTTTTTTTGCTAAATTGAAGAACTAAAGTTCTTTGGGTTTATAATACTGATTTTCAGTTTCTTTGCTCATCATAGCTCTTCTCTACATCTGTTCCAGTTTCAGTTCATCTTTCTTGAATGATGCTGACCAATATTTTATGATCTTAGTTTCCTATACTTTAAAAAAAGTCTTGTGAAATCTCCTAAAAATTAAAAACAAAAAGAAGAAAAAAGGCTCTGCAGGAAGCTAGTAGACTAGTAGTTGTTGGGCAAAAAAACTGATATAAATGAGAGTTCATACTAGCTGATCACAAAATGTTAGATACGTGAGCAGTTTTAAAATAACATTCTTATATAGCAATATATTGGTAATATTCTTTAATAAAACCAATGATTACAAATGGATATGTGTTAAAGTGGATAAAACCAACAAGCAGTAGCATACTGTATGGCTCTATTTCTTCCTGCTGAATTGTGTTTTTTAGTGACAGCTTAATGAATGTTTGCAGTACATCTTTAATGCTAGCTTTCAGCATGTAAGGCTTCATCCTGGAGAGCATTGCTTTCTTTCCCAGTGAAGCTTACATGGGAGATCAGGTTGTTCACCACCTCTCAAAATGAACTGTTCTTTTCCTGCTTAACGTTTTCTTTTTTAAATTACCATGTAGGAGCTGCATAATTTTAAGTCTTTTCATATGATTAACTTTCAACTCATTTTTGGAAATAATCTTAGCTTGTTCTAAAAGTATGTAACGTACATTTGAGTGTGCGTTGAAAAGGTACTACAGCTCCTTACTGACCAAAGATGCTTTTGCGTGATCACTGTTTTTACTGGAAGAAAGCAGTTATTCTATCTATGTATTCTTTAAAGAGTGATAAATTAAGAAATTTACTTCCTGCCCAAACTGGGTTGTGTGTCACATAATGAAGGTGCTGTGTGGGGAAGCTGTGTGTGCTGAGCAGTTTTAGTCTTACCATAGATTGCCATATAACTGTTCTGGTATGTGTACCAAACATCTATAGAATTTACAGATATTTTAGTTAAGCGTTTGTAATGTAAGCAATTAACCGAGTTTTCTTCTCAAATTTGGAAGCTTAACTATAAATAGCCTGACTTTTAAATATGTCAAACTCCACAGCTCCTGTTGACCTAGATGGGATCTGTGCCTGTTCAGCACTCTTGAAGATCATGCTGCTTATTAGAGACCTAACTTTAAATGCCTGTATGTATAAATGTAAGGAGATAATAAGGCATTTGAATTACTTAGTAATGATATTTTGACCATCTGTGTGTGGGTTTTTTCAGTTTAGTATCTACAACAATACGTTTGCATTTCATTAAAAGTAATAGTTGCAATAAATTGAGCTGTGAGGGGTTGTATTTCAAGGTAATTTTATGTTCCAACAAGTGTTGAAATAGGATGACAGACAATTGCCATTCAACAAATTCAACTTCATTGTTGATATATATTGACTTTGTGAAACAGTTTAAATAGTTTGAATTAATAATAACAATTTGGAATTTATTTAAGAATTATTTCTCATATTAAAATAACACTCATCATTCTTGTGTTTCTATAAGCTATTGCAGATCACAAGCCTCTGGTAAAGTGATGAGTGAAGAAGAACATTTTTCAAGTAAAAAGTGCCTGGCTTGGTTTTATGAATATGCAGGTAATATGCAATGGATTCATATTCAGTACTATATGGTTTTGTTAAAAATAAAAGAATACATCAAATATTATTTACATTTTGGGGTTTTTTATGCTGATCTAGACATAAAAATTTTGTCCAAATTTGCTTTCTTCTAACATGCACTTGAATTAGCCTATCTTTTGCTATCACCTTTTCAGTATTTGTTGTTCTTGACTTTTCGTTCTTTACTATGTGCTTTATAACTTACCATGACGTTAACTAAAATGAAATAACTGATGTTGTACAGTGTTGAACAAGGATACACTCAGTGAATCTACCTCTTGATTTGAAATGGTTAAGTAAAAGTGAGGACACTGAGAGATAATTTAGATGGAAGTTTATTTATGTAGCTAGATCTTATTTATAATCAAATTGGAAGGATAATGAAATATCTCATAATTTAAGGCTCCTGGTTTTCTGTTTTACAACATAGAATAATAGATGCTTATTCTGCTTTTCCTATATGAGAATCTGTCCTAACATTTTTGGTATTTTAAGTAACAAATATTCAGAAGCATTAGAACAAGCCTCTTTAAAATAATTCAGAATCGCTAAGTAACAGTTGCTTTCAGTGAATATTCAGTGTATTTTGCAGAATTTATTAGACTATTACTGCAATTTATTTGCCAATTATATGGTTAGAAATTCAGGATCATTATTAATTTCTTGTCTAGTTACTACTTGAAATCTGTAATAACTAATTGATGTTTAAAAGTCATTAATGGCTGATTCTCAGTATGACATGACCTGATGATTTTTCTGCCAGCAATTGGTTTGAGTATATTTATCAGAACTGATATTTTCCTTGCAGTCTTTCCACAGTAATGAACTACTGATTCTAGTAATCTGCTTTTTAATTTAGGTTTGAGGCATTCTCCTTTGAAGTAAAGAGTCTTTTCTCATTTAATTTTCTCCTGATAAATATTCCTGCACAAACTTTTTTAATGCCTGTAATTTTTTTGTTGTTGAGTCATGAACCAAGTTTAGGAGATTATACTTTGTTAGTTAACCATATCAAAATATAGAATAGAATCATAAAATCATTAAGGTTGGAAAAGACCTCCAAGATCAAGTCCAACCGTCAACCCAACACAACCGTGACCAGTAATCCATGTCCTGAAGTGCCACGTCTACATGTTTTCTGAACACCTCCAGGGATGGTGACTCCACCACTTCCCTGGGCACCCTGTTCCCATGCCTCACCACTCTTTCAGTAAAGAAATTTTTCATAATACATAATGTTTCTGCATAGAATAGAATTCAAGTGAGATTATACACCATAGGAATTTGAATGTTTCCATTAAAAGAGAAAATTATACACACAAGCGTATGTGAATCATACACATGCTTTCTGGCCCTAAACCATTACTTCAAGTTTGTAGTTATCATTACCAACGGACCCTCTATTGTCAAACTTGCAAATCTTTTGACACGTTCTATGTAAGGGCTTCTCAAAACCAGATGGAAGTGTTTTGCCTTGCTTACCTAGGTGAAATGGGTTTTGCAGCATTTTTTAACATGTAGGGGTTCATGATCTTAAATGCCAATTGCATTTTATTTTCCTATAAAAGCAGACATTCATGCTCATTTCTATTGACTGTGTTCTTACCTTACAGAGAGTAATTATTCAAAGTACATCATCATTCTTAAATAAGGATTCTGCTTACAATAACATTGGCTGATACAGATGAATTGAATACAGATCTTATCAAGGGGAAACAAGGGGGAAAAGAAGGACTGTTAGGTCTATGTGTAAATAGCAAAATTTGCAAAAAAAAAGTTTGAAGTGGCATATTTTTCTAAAAGATAAAGCCTTTACCTTTTACATGGGTTCATATTCACTAAAACAATGTTAATATAATGATTCAAGACACATCAAAATAGCATGTCAACAGGCCTTCTAATAATATTTGGTTGCCCAGTAGGAGTCATTTTTGGAACGGAATTAGTGGAAATAACTGAAACCAGAGAGATATTCAGAAGAAAAAAGCTTTGTAGAGTGTGTCTGTACATGCTCTTTAAGTACTCTAATTTGCTGCTTTTTAGAGACTTTGTCTGTGACAAAATGGAAAAGTGACAGCATAGCACTAATTGTTGTGGTCCTAATCGAGCTATTTTCATGGCAGTCCTAAACATTTTTCTGCTTTGTATATGGCTAACAGGATTAGCATTTTTTTCTGATTTGGTGTTATCACTCTCGTTATTCCTTAGCATCATAAAACTAAGCTTACATTATTTGAAGATTCATCCTCTTCTGTGTTATTGCACACCCATAATATTAACACCATTGAAAGAGTAATATTTTGAATAGCAGCTCAGATGGAAGTATTTTTTTGTTGTTGTTGATAAAATACCTCTTGAAAGAACGTTATTCATAGAGTAACTTCAACACAGTAGTGGGTACCAAAGTTGCCTTAAAGACAACTGACCACCAGCTATTGGAGTTGAGCTGTGTTAGTGAGAAACTCCGTGAAGTGTTTTGAAAACTTGCATACACAACTAATGTGGCTTGTAGCTTGTCTACTGTTGTGGGGAGGCAGCGCACAATAAGGATGTTCTGATTTAGTTTTGGTTTTAGTTCATAGTGTTACTTCATATATAATATACACATCTCTACATTGCAGTTGATAGAAAGGTCGTAACATAAAACTACTTAATAACGTAATTCAGTGGTTTTTAAGATAACAATAATTTGACTATACTGCATACAAGCTATGTGTGTAACCCTTGTGAGCAGTGAATGATAGTTAGATTTCAGTGTGTTTTCTTTTTGGTTTCGAAGGTCCTGATGAAGTTGTGGGGCCTGAAGGAATGGAAAAATTCTGTGAAGACATCGATGTCGAGCCTGAAAATGTAGGTTTCTTGCACAATACTAACACTTGAAAAGGGGTTTTTGGATAAGATTAAGTTCTGTTTATAACTCTTAACTTCAGTAAGCAGAGTTACCCATCAGTTATGCTTGGCTGGTGTGTGAGGTTTTATGCTTGTTTTACTGTAGTTATAATTCATTTTCAGAAATTGAAATTAAGGGAAAGATTGCACATAGCCAAATTCTTAAAATGGTAATAAATACAAAGTGCAAGCATGTACAAAAATTGCTAGAATGTTTTAATGCTTAGAGTTTTCTTCTTGGACATCTCAAAACTAGCCTCTTCTTACTGACTCCTTTTTCTCCCTTTCTTGTTTTTGGTTTTGTTTTTTTTTGTTCTTTTTTTCACTTGTAGATTATTATGTTAGTATTAGCCTGGAAACTAGAGGCTCAAAGCATGGGATTTTTTACCAAGGAAGAATGGTTAAAAGGAATGACCTCATTACAGTAAGAGTGTTTTTACATATATAATAGAATGTTCTAATTTTATATTTGTACCAGTAGACTCATTATTCTTGCCTTCAGTTTCTTGTGCATTGGCAGTAAGACATGGAAACTTTTACTTTTAGATCTGGTATTGGTCAACAACTGAAGGTAGCCACTGTTGTTCCTGAAGTTATGAATCTGAGTTCACTCATGATAAAGTTTTGTCTAGCCCTAACAAGTCAGCTTTTGGTGGCTTCTTTTTCTTAGAAAATATGTTAAAATATCATTCTACTTGGCAGACACAAATAAGTAGATCTGGAGATACCCATAAGTTGATCTCAGCACTAGTATTGTTGAAGGTTTTTACTGATTTCTAAGCTTTGTAGATGAGGACAGCATTGATAATGATTTTAATTATTGGTACTATTTATTAGAAGCAGACCAGAAGCTATGCTTAATGCTTAGGTTAAATAGCACTTTTTCAATCTATAAATAAACTTATTCCTTCTGTTTTTAAAAAGTTCTGGTGAGATAATGCTCTGACCAAAGAGGTTGTGTCTTTCATGAAGCTAATAAGCTTTTTGTGAGGCTTAGTTCATGTTGTCACTTCCTTTTTTGTTCTTCGTGAAACTACTTATGGTACTTGAATGTTTTAAGGGAAACTTGTTATGACACTGTGTTCAGTATGAAAAATGACAGGGAGCTACTGTTGCAGCTACACCATGGTCAGAAAGAGGGGCTGGTTTGACCCTTGGGGTTGACAAAATTACCTTCTCAGTTGGCAGGTGTTTTGGGAAATGGTATCGGGAGATACTCTCTCATTGTTTGAGACTATGGAGTGACTTTGGCTTGACTCCCTTGTGCAAATTTATTTGATTTGGGAATAGGCTTCCAGTAGATGTGTTGATTGTTTTGTGTGACTATCAGAAGCTCTTAGATTTAGAAAGACCTGGAATGATTAAATTGCCTGCAGTTCAGCACAACAGAGATTAAGTTCCAGGTATGTAATTTTTTTAGATGCAGTGAATTAGGTATATTTCGGTCGTGTCTCTGAAGTACTTAATTTTTGTACTGAAATGGAAGCTCTCAGGAGTTAGCTGGTCTAGCGGGATGCAAGCACAGAGATATATGAAATCAGGCACCTCTTCAGAGCTGTTATTATAGACCTTATTTTTAATAATGTCCTGTGATAGGAATCTTTTGGTTCTTTATAAGAACAGAGCTGGTCATGCTGTAGGCTAAATGTGTTTAAGACAGAAAATACGGTACTGCTGTGCATGTTTATATAAAAACAGACTTGTGATCAGAGCACTTGCCTAAGCCTAAACCAGTTAACAAGTGCATTGTGCTTCCTCTGAGTGTGCTCTAATAGCAGGCTGTAGGCTAAGCAGCTGGATGAAGCGGTGACACTCATGTAAAGGAATTCAAGATTCATTGGCTTAAAGAGAGAATATAAATCTGTAGACTTGTACTGATTGTGGTTACTGGGAAAGGAGGATCACATTATGGGATTTCATCTGGAATAGGAGAATTTAGTTTCTCTTGAAAGGTTTGAATGAAGTTTTGAAGCAGAAGGATTTTGCACTGTTAAAGCAATAGTTATGTTACTACATTCTTGCACAATGTTTTTTTGTGATTTGTTGTTGGTTTTGTTCTTAGTTTTTGCATGAAGAAATTACACGCTGGGCCCTTAATGTATTTTAAAGTATGCTGAGTCAGTTACATTGCAGAATTCTTATTTCAAAATATGTGAAATGTCACATAAGATAATTGCATGAACGGATTTGAGTGGAGTTCAACTTCAGAGCAATCCTGGGGAAAAGGATTTGGGCGTGTTAGTGGATAAGATCAACATGAGCCAAGAGTGTGCCCTTGCGGCCCAGAAAGCCAACCGTATCCTGGGATGCATCAAAAAATTTGTGACCAGCAGGTCAAGGGACATGATTCTGCCCCTCTCCTCTGCCCTTGTGAGACCCCACCTGAAGTACTGCATCCAGCTCTGGAACCCCCAACACAAGAAGGACATCAAGCTGTTGGAGTGAGTCCAGAGGAGGGCTACCAAGATGGTCAGAGGGCTGGAACACCTCTACTATGAGGATGGGCTGGGAGAGTTAGGCTAGTTCAGCCTGGAAAAGAGAAGGCTTCAGAGAAACCTTGTAGGCCCCCTTCAGGTACTGGAAGGCTGCTATAAGAAGGCTGAGGAGGGAATTTTTACAAGGGCCTGTAGTGATAGGACGAGGGGTAATGCGTGGAAGTTGGAAGAGCATAGGTTTAGACTAAGTATATGGAAGAAGTTCTTTACCCTGAGAGTGGTGAGGCACTGGAGCAGGTTGCCCAGGGAGGCTGTGGATGCTCCATCCCTGGAAGTGTTTAAGGCCAGACTGGATGGAGCCTTGAGCAATCTGATATAGTGGGAGATGTCCCTCCCCTGTCAGAGGGGTTGGAACTAGATGATCTGTGAGGTGCCTTCCAACCCAAATCATTCTATGACTCTGTAGTAAGATACCTGAATGTGTGATTTATGTGCAGGAGCTTGATTTCTTAAACTCTTACTGCAATCTTTGGGCTATCTTTGGAGATCTAGTCAATGTAGTGGAGCCTAGGAAGGTGTTCAGTTTCCCCTAAGACCAACTGACTGGTCACCTGAATTGCTTTTGGATTAGTTGGTTAGACTTCTAGGAATGGCAACACCTAGAGCTTGGAAGTCCAATCTGCAGTTAGATGCCAGCATTTGGGTGTGTGAAACTTGAAGTGCCATTCTTTTTTTGTGTGGTTTTATGATATGCTTATGAAGTTTGTTCCTGGGAGAGGAGGAGAAAAATAAATATGTCGTAAAGTATGCACTGGAAAAATTAAGGTGGATGAAGCAATTTAAGCAATATCATGTTGGTAGGGTGATTTATGCCCTATATATATATATGTGTGTGTGTGTCTGTGTCTGTGTATATATATATATATATATATATATGAAGATTGGGTGCCTGAATCTAAGTTAATCACCTGAAGCTCTTTTCAGAGAGAAACAAGTATTTTGCTGGGCATTTTATTTCAGCTCTTTTAAATACCTCTTTAGGATGAAATGAGTAGGCCTCAGGAAGTGACTGTTTATATCTACATTTGCTTTAAAGCCGTTGGAGGGTGAATAACTTCAGAATTGAGCATTTACCTTTACATATCTGAGATAAAGGAGAAGCATGCTCCTGTATCTGCCAACTATAGGCTTTGCAGACCTAGAAAGAAAAAAAATCTATTTAGAAAACAAAGGTGAAGGAAAAAGGATTTCAGTTCATTATTTTATTAAACTCCACAGAAGTCATTGTTTGAACTAGGTAAATATAAAGAATTTCATTTGTAAGGAAGTGAGATGTAAGCAGCTGTATTGACTGAGTACTTCCCTCTGGCTGTGTTTTTTACCCTTGGAATTTGAGTCAAATTTTACATGCAGGTTGAGGTCTTGAAAATGAGTGGCCAGGTAGAGGTGACAGAGCCAGATTAGATTCCAGCTGAGGGAAACATACAGTCATTTCGCATTTTTAGGTACAAGGGAAGCCCCTGGAGGAAGAGAGAGGCAGGAAAGTAAGGTTTGGAAAAATTTTGCTGTTTGCAGAATTCTTAGTAGAAATGACCTTTCTGGACTGATTTTACAGCATAGTATCATCTGCTTTTCCAATGAGCTTTTTGCTTGTTATTGCCTTTCTTTCTCTTAATATTTGTGATGCTAACACAAAGCGTAGTGTAAATAATATTTAATTTGTTTTATGCCACTATAGCATTCAATTTATACACAATCTAAACAATTTCTGGTCTCCAGACCTGTAAATCAAGTGATATAGGGCACAGAAAAGATGGCCTCTTGCTCTCTTAAGCCGTTACTTCCTTGGACCTCTGTGTTCTCCAGTCATAACATGAAACTCAAATGTAAGAAGAATCTGTTTTAGTGGTTGAAGAGAATGGGTGGGCTAGAGGGATATCATTTCCTTTTGTCCGGCTGGATGATGGCAAGGGAACTCTTGTAGATGAATAGAACTTCAAACTACTTTATATACTGCAATTAAATGCTTTTGGTTTAATGTCTTTGTCTTATTTTTCTTTTTGGTAAAAGACAAGCATGGTTGAATAAATATGAAACATTGAAATATCTGAATGGGGTTATTGAATCATCATTCTATCCATGTTAGCTATCACAGAATGTTAGAGGTTGGAAGGGACCTCGAAAAATCATTAGTTTCTCCCCTGCCAGAGCAGGATCACCTAGAGTAGGTCACGCAGGAACGCGTACAGGCAGTTTTTGAATATCTCCAGAGAAAAAAACTCCACAACCTCTCTGTTCCAGTACTCTGTCCTCACATGAACTCTGTACCTCAATAGAAATCAAAATAGGATAGCTTTTTGGTGCTAATTTAAGTTCTGTTATGAGTGTGATGTAGGGACAGGGAAGAGAATGTACTGAGCCAATGTCTAGCTTTGTTGATCTTGAGGTAGCCTTATTTAATGCTGTTTTTCAGTGAAGGCAGTTCAAGAAATTATGTCTCTTTACAGGAGACACCTGTGCTAATTAGAAGGTTGTTCAGACTGAAAAAAACCAAAAAAATCTATGGGGAAGATTGGTATAGGTGACCTCAGTCATCTTATTTATGGTGCAGCCATGCAAGCAGCTATGTCTCTATAAAAGAGGAGTTTGATAGCTCCTTACCTCAAAAATCAGCAGCCAGGTATGGAAATGCCTAAAATGGCTTTAACAGAAAGATGATTCCATGATTCCATGTCCCTGCATCAGCTGCAGTGGGTGGTGCCTGTCCGAATGTGATCCATTTGTTCAGTTTCAAACATGTTTACAATAGCTCAGGAGTCTTGAAGCTTAATCATTGTGCTTTCATAACCAACTTTTTCAGGAGAATCACTTCTGCATTAAAACACATGCAGATGACAGTACAGTAGATAATAACAAGAATTTTACCTTGCACTTAAGTTTATGGTAATTTGAACAATTTTAACAAAATATTTTGTAAGAAATTTAAACATACTGTTTTTTATTTTTCATATGATAAATGAATTTAGTCAAATTATATTCCAAAAAAGTTTGATAAACCCACTTTAAGTAGTTTATAAATGTGAGCATTTAGTTAGGTGTTAAATAGTAGATTTGTCCTGAAGTGTAGGGCACACTATCATCGTAGTATGAAGGTTTGAACATATTAAAAACAGATGAGAATATAAAATGAGATGCCTTTGTAGCCTAGCATAATACCATTTTAAGACTTAAATGATGGAATACACAGATGAATTAGGTGGCTGAAGACCAAAGAAAGTAATTTTATCTTTATTTAAATTTATTGAAGCTTTTTTTAACAAGATTTCTTTTCAGCTTAATGCATAGTGTATTATGAATTATATTAGTTCTTGTCACCTGAATATGCAGCCTGAATAGCTAATAGTTTGAATTATTTAACACTGGTCTTGAGTGGGACTCAGTGCTGCTTTAGCTAGGTGCTGCTAGAAACAAGACGTAACGGAAGGCTCCATCAGCTGCCGTTTCTCTTGTCAAAGCCTGAGAGGGCCAGGCAGGCTGACTGACTCCCTGCACAGGCGAAGCAGACCTGAGAAGCAGAAAGTATCGGCTGTGGGCAAAGTGCAGTGTCACAGTACAGCGTCTCAGTAGCCTGCTGTGGTGCTCACGAAGGGCCCTTGCACTGTACTGCTGTGACAAGGCCATGAGGAGTACTGAAGATGCAGACATATTCTCTGACAGTCAGACTGGATACAAGGCGAGGTGGAATTTATTTATTTGTTTTGTGGCAGCTACTATTTTATAAGAATAAAATGCGATATAACAACTGTTCTTTTCAGCGAGTCTTTCCTGGAGGATTAGCATGTGTAAACTGTGTTCTCCTCCACCATCATTGGTGAATCTAAACCCAGTTTTCTATTTGGAAACAAAAACCCTTGCTAAGTAAATTATGTGGAGATCTTCTTTTCTGTCAAAGGGTTTTGGATTTTTTTGCCAAAGGATTATCCTGTCAGCTAGTAGACCTGTACATTCTTGTACAGCCTGGGAGTTTTCAGTTGAATAGCTACTGACTAATCCAGGTGATAGGCTTATCAGAGCTTGCATTTATCAGTTATAAAACATGAGCAGACTAGTGTGTTTTGCAGAGTGCCTGCACCATCCTGCCACTGGTAAATATGTAGTCTTGAAGTGTGTGGTTGGTTGGTTGGGGTGCTTGTTTTTCCCAAAGAGATGTGATATAAAGCCCTTATTTACAGCTGGATTTTGCCACCTAAGTGCACACTGAATACTACTTTCTCCAGACTTTGGTAGTGATTGAAAGATAAGATAATGCTGGATTTTAATATAAATTGCAAAGTATGGCGCAAAAAGCAGAGGCTTTATTATGTTCCTAATACATTTTGAAAAAACTTACTTGCAGAAGCCAAGCATTTATCGTTTCACTAAGATGCAAATATTAAGCATGTTCAGTGTTCAAGTCACTTTCATAATATTATTCCTGTACATCTGATATTTTGGTGATTTTAACTGCTATGTTTGCTGGCATTTTTTTTATTGTTCCAGTATTTCGTTTTGAACTTCTGACATCAATTGTTTTTCTTTATTTTAAGGTGTGACTGTACAGAAAAATTACAGAGTAAATTTGACTTCTTGAGGTCACAATTGAATGACATTTCATCTTTTAAGAATATCTACAGATATGCCTTTGATTTTGCAAGGGTAAGACTACTGGAATACTAGAGAAGTTCTTGCTCTAATTATTCAGTGAGCTTGTACTTGAGTCATTTTTGTGCTTGCTTTATTCAACCTTAGGATAAAGACCAGCGAAGTCTTGATATTGACACTGCAAAATCCATGCTAGCTCTTCTGCTTGGAAGAACTTGGCCGTTGTTTTCAGTATTTTATCAATACCTGGAGGTACAAGTTTCCTTCGCTTTCTCAGTGATGGTATAATAGTTGGACTGTTCTGGTTTCAGGGTTTGTGGGTTTCTCCTCAAGAATGTTTCCTTCTGGCTTCTCTTTTGTTTCTTGATGTGCTTATGAAAGTGATGTTCTTATATGTGTCACAGACCCTTCCCCCTTCCTGTGCTGCACCCCGCCCTTCTCTTATCAAAGGCAACTAAAATTCCATCTTAATTAGACTATAAAGGTAAATTTAAAATTCAATAATAGAGCCACAGTAGTCTCTTCAGCTGCATCCGTGCTGAATTTCAAATTCACTTTGTGCAGATACAGTGTGTAGGTACTTGGCTGTGGAAGATTTTGGTCAACTCAGCTGCATGTGACTTGGCAATGTGGATGTGTGTAGGCTGTGGAGAATTCTAGACTTGAGACTAGTTCCTGGCTTCAAATCAGTACTGATATGGCATAGTACATATCCTTGTGATCAGAGTGTTTCGTACACTGGGGGAAAAATATTTATAATTGTTCATTCTGGAAATGTATCTGAGCTGGATATGCCCCACTTGAGGGCAAGATAAAAACTCTACCAGGTTTTGAAGCTTGAGTGATGATTTCTTGACTCCCTGGTATTCTCATTTTGCTCTGAGCTTTCAAAAAAGCATTTTATGTAGTTTCAGAACTATGAAATATGTGCATGTGCAGTATATTAAAAAATGAAAAACCAAGGAAATAGTAGCTGTTGTTACTCATTAAATTGTTTGTCAGGAACTGATTGAAGATAAAATGAGAGAAATAAGATGCAGCATTACCAAATGTTGCTTGACATTTTAATGTTCTGAAATTATTTTCCTTAGCAATCGAAGTACAGAGTTATGAACAAGGATCAGTGGTACAATGTGCTAGAGTTCAGCAGAACCGTCCATGCAGATCTTAGCAACTATGATGAAGATGGTGCATGTAAGTAGTCAGAACATTTTTGCTTATTCAGCTATTAATTCAATATTTTCAGTATGAACAAAACGAATTTCCATAACTGAAACAGTACTGCAAGGTATCAAGTATTTTCATCCAACAATGCATAGAAAAACTATCCTCATAAACATCCATCTTCAAACTGCAGATATTGATTGCAGTAGTTTGTCAGGGGTATGATGGTGTACATGAACCGACTTACATTTAGTTGGGGATCTGGTGAAGCTACTTGCTACATGAAAGTATAGATTTGCAAATAGGATTATAAACAGCAAACTCTCATTTTGTAGTAATATATAAAACTGTAGTTTAACTGGAGTTAACTATAAAGTACCCTAGCTGTTGGTCAGTACTATGGTGGTATTGCATTAGGCATCCTGTTTTGGTCTGTGTTCTAGTTTTGAAAGGAAGAAGGAATTAGTTGTGCCAATTGACAATATGACCTTACCTTTATGCTTTCTATTCAGTTCAGTGCACTTGTCAGGTGTCAGGAACGCTTTTTTCCATATTTCTTTGTAGCCATCTATATGATGGAATCATAATCACTGTTTTATAATTCTTTGTGTAGTGATATTTGTGCACTTTTTGCCACACTTGGATTGAAATGATCGTAATCATCATTATTTGACATGAATGTTACCTAGACCAATAGTTTTAACCCTCATACTTTAAAAGAAGATGATTCAAAGATATTGATAAATATAACTCCAAGTTTCATCCATTTGCAGGGCCTGTACTTCTGGATGAATTTGTAGAATGGCTAAAAGTTCGTCAAGCATCATAGCAAGAATTCAAAAGAAAATGCAAAAGTTGTTTTGGTGCCCACTTCTACACAAAGTAATGAGAAAAACGAAGGATTGCATTTTCATTTTTAAGAAAGACTTTACAGTAATTTGTTTTTCTTTTTAAAGGAAATTTTCTTGTTACATGTGACATGGGCATTGAACCACACCTCTTCTGAGACTGAAAGCTGGAGTTCTTGTTTTGAGTCTTATGTTTATAGCATTTATTTCAGAACAATAAAGATCAGATTTGTGACAAAGGCCTAAAAGTGAAGAATGTCCCTTGAATGTGAGTGTGGTGTCTATTTTTAAAACCAAATCTTTTAAGATTAACTTTCTCAGAAGTGCCCTTTGCTATGAATTTTTGAAGACCTTAAAAGGCCTACCTGGCGCTGTTGCTTGCTGGTGGTATAACTGTCTTGTGTGACAAATATTACAGAGAATGAATGATTTCTTTTAAAAAAAAAAATTATTTCGTTTTTTTGGAGCCCTGGGTGGGATTGTGCTAATTTGCGTATTAAGTATTGGTCATGGGTTGTGCTGCAGTTTCCAGCTCCTTGTGGAGATAAAGGCCTTAAACTTTTTTTCTTCTTCTGTTTAGTTCAGTACCCCCCCAGTGGCATGGTGTTTAATGGCAGGCCCTTTTAACGCAGAAAGATGTGGAGCATGTGGCTCTAAATGCAGAATGGCTGAAAACTAGTTGCCTGTGCTTCAGATGGTGAACACTTTGGTACAGCAAGGCAGCTTCAAATTTTTACTACAGTTTAGACTTTGGATTGCTTTGTATAAAAAGTGCAATTTAGATTTTAAAAGGGAAAGCTGGAAAGACTTGGTTTCAAGCTTTGCTTCTTATGTGTTTTAGACTGGAAGCATTCATAACGTGACCTTTTTTAAGTCAAGAAGAGACTATTAAATGACCTACCTTTTGGTCTGTGTATAACAGGCTATTAATTTTATCCTGTTTCTCCATGCATTTTGTTCAATAACTACTGCAATTGCCATTTTAGACGCTCAGTATTCGTGGCAATCTTTAAATACAGCAGAAGTTTGTCACTCCTACCTTCCTGCCCAAAGGGCCCAATACCATCCTTGAGAAGGAAACGTTTTTGTGAGTAAATGGGAGAAACCAAAAGAGAATGAGAGAATGAAGCATTTGTAACTTCTGCTTTATTATGTAAGTACATTATGTAGACTGTGATAATGCCATGAGACTCAGTGATTCAAGGACTCATTGTGCCAAATATTTCAATAGCTTGAAATAAGAATAGACAATGTAAGCTAGGCATGACTTGAAGATCTTTGCCTCAGGGAAATTACTTCTGTTTTGCACATCCCTTATTCAGACTAACAAGCATGAGTTTTCCTATCCTTAAGGAAAGCTTTGTCCCCAAGATTTTTTTTTTTTTAAGAGGAGGGGAAAAAAGGAGAAAAGATACGAGGAGAAACTAGTGGGACAAACTAGTAGTGTGTACCTGTGTTCTTGTTCTACTAGAGAGGACTGCTCTTGCAAGTTACTCTTCAGACCTGCTCACTGTGGGCTGCAGGGAGCAGTGCAGGGGTCATCCACGCACTGTTCTGTAAGTCGCCTGGTAGTGCAGGTGAACCTTGGAAGCTTGGTTCTGCCCAAGCGAAAAAAGGATTTGGAGGGGGGGGGAAATAAACAACAAACAACAGTTGAGATATTTGGAATATCTCTGCTTGTACATTGTCTAGTGTCTATGTGCATGCAAATACATGCACTACAGCTGTCCTAAGTATTTTTCCACCTTTTTTTAAGGGAAGTACTGAATTTTAGACCTCATATAGGCTACAGCAGTTCTCTTCAATATGTTACCAGTTGTCTGTTTGTATTGTTGATAATTCTGATATCACTCATAATGGAGTGCCTTTCATGTGGAAATTGCCCTACCCCACAGAAAGTTAGTGCCAGAATGAGATTAGCATCAAGAGTCCCAAGATTTACTGGTAGAGTGAGGTCCTAACCTGCACCAGTTAACTTGCATCAAGGGCAGTACTGCTGAACATGAAATCTCTGCAGGGGCACTGATTCTGAAATGATTTTCTCAAATTCACTGCAATGACTCTCCTTGCTTAGTATGTTTTAGTCCCTGTTATAACTGGGGAATTCTCTTTCCAGAAGTTTTTAAATACTGGTTAGAAGATTAATATTTTATAGTGAGATTTTTTTTAAAAAAAGTCATCTTTTTTTTAGGTAACCGCAAACTGTTATCAATTCAGTTTAACCCAGTTGGTCCTAGAGGATGGTATTAGAGTCTAACAGTAGGAGTGATGCATCTACCAATCCAAGGTGGTTGAGTACTTACAGTTAAGGTGTAAGACACTATGTGATGTATCATTTGTATCTTTGTTAAGGTTTTTATCAGTGTTCCTATAATAAATCCATGTTTCAGGGATTTATAGCTTGGTTGTGTGTGTGATTGGAAATCATCAGTTACTGTAAAACTTGGACTGGGAATGAATGTATTTAAGCTACTTAAAATCAATATAGTTTTTCAAATTTGAATAAAATAGGATTTTAAGTTATGTTTTTCGTGCTCGAAACTGCAATCAGATTTATTGTTTAAATGTGAACTAATAGCTTGTACAGTTTCACTGTGAGCTGATCACTCTTGTTAGCTATCTTTTTATTAAATCTTCTTACAGCTTACTGTGGATAAGTGCTGAAAGGTGTCTGTTTTATTTTTTTAATTTTGTACATGTCCACAGCCCCAAACTGAGTTCACCTAAATGCTTTCCTTAGTCTTTGAACATGAATTTTGCTTTGTTCAGGTGCATTTCAGTTTATTGAATTAAAAACAAATGACACTTTATTTTTCAGTATTCTAGAATGAAGGTTTCACAGGTTAAATGTGCTACCGCAGTTATGGCAAATAATAAAATAGAAGGTGAAATGTCTTCCAAAACTAAATCATACTGGTGTTATCTTGATGTTATAAAATTCACTTTAATCTCACTTTCATTTATTGATGTTGGTTCTTCCTAACATTTAATAATAACTGTAATAACTATTTTTTTTTCTACTTTTCTTAGATAACTAATAATTTTGGTTTCTTAAATCTGAAAATGCCCACCTGTTCATGGAAAAAGCCATACTGATGGATTGGAAAGTAGTATTTCTCCTGTGTAAAAACGTGATCTTGAATTAAACAGTCATGTGTATTTCCCATGTCTTTAACTGTATCTGTAGCTTTGATCCAATTTATCTTTACTGTTTAAACGTCCAGTTCTTTACTAATGGCTGTAATTTCACATGTCTATGTAGCAGGATTTGAGTTTTGCATTTTCGATTCCTGGGGATACAAGCGTGGTACAAATCACGGGCAGCCCGACAGGGGACGCTGTGGTCTTGCATTTCCATCGTGATGGGGTTTGTGTGTCTCAAAAGCATTGAGCTGATACATCGATACTGAGTGGTCAAAAACTGCAAAAGGGGACCTTAAGTTTAATTCTTCTGCTATTTTGTTAACTTTTTAAGCTAGTGAACAGTTCTTTCAGTGCGATACGTACAAACATGTACAGGTTTAGCTTTAAGTGTGACAAATAAAATGGTATGTAATAGGGCAGAATTATTTTTTTTTTGGTCACGCTGTCTCTTTGGGTTTTTTATTTTTTATGTTTGTAACTGTTCTTAAACTGAGAGGCTCAATTCCAGCAAGATGGATCAGTCTAGTCTCTGGCTACACCTTGCTGAATAATTTCTTTGCTCCTGTGTGCACTTACAGAAAACAGAATTTGATCTCAGCTGGGAGCAACAGTAAACACAAATTTTGATTCTATTCCAGGTTATTAGGTGCTGATAGACCGTGATGGGCCTGGTGATTAATTTCATGCGTTATTCATTGCATGAACTGGCTTCAACACCCTGTTGCATTACATTTGAATGAAAAGAGAATCCCCCTTTGGTCCTCATGTGTTGCCTGATCTAGCTGAGAGGCGTCCCTGCCCGTGACAGGGAGGTTGGATTAGATGATCTCTGAGGTCCCTTCCAGCCTAGGCCATTCTGTGATTCTATGATTCTCTTCCCTGGCTGCCTCATTTTGCCCTTCCCCCTGCGTCTCTCTTGGGTCAGTGTTTTTAGGAGAGGACTTGGTATTTCCTAGTATCTGTCAGAGCCCGTTACAGAAAGGGTCAAACATATGACAAGCTTTCCTACTGTTTTCCTTGCAGATACAGTTTGTTCCACTCTTTGCACTTCCTAGTTGTTAAGGCTGGTGGCAGTACCTGCCTCAGGACAGTCCTGGGAGAGACTCCCAAAGATCATCGGTCTCCCTCAGACCTAAGGCAGTGCCTGTTTGCTATCTCCATGGTTCACCTTTATCTTCTTTTGATAATGAAGTTCCCGATGCCTTCCAGAGTGAGTATGATGTTCAGAGCTCTGCAAAACAGGTGTCTCTTATCTGGATTGACAAGTGATGGCAACCACTACCAGACTTCCTACCAAAATGAAATTAAGTTTATTAGATTTGTGTATCACTTCATACAATCTCTAAACTTTATAATCTTGCTCTGTTTTTATCTTAGCTAATCAGAGTGACTGATCATAACAATAATGACAGAAAAGGGAAGTTACTGGATTTGTCTTTTTATAGGCTTTACAGAGGACCCAAGTACTGTTTCTTAATCGAAGTTGGTTTCAAAACATTTCTATCGAATGACTTACTAATTTATAAGTTATTGAAATGTTATAGTTGTGTCCTGTTTCTCTAGAAACTATACCTAGTGATAAAGATGCTTTAAACACCATTTTTCAGTTTATTAAACTTCTCCAACTTTGACAATTTAAGAAAAAAAAAATCACTCAAATGTTTCAAGGATTTTGCTCATGTATATATTTTACCATCGTAGCAATGAATTAGTGTTGATTATAAAGTAATTTAAAGGTATTTTTGACCGATTTAAATTCTAATACACATCTTTTTTTCCTTATTGTTTTTAGAATTACTTATTTTCACTGTTCATTTTAAGATAGTGAATTAAAGGGTTAGAACATAGTATTGCCAACTAGCTTAATTTTTTTTTCTGCTAATAGCACTGAGGTGATTGTCTTTATTTTTTTAAATATTGGAATATTTTAGGATGGTTTACTGAGCCTATTGTAGTAACTTAAATTGCAGTAAAATGGAATTGTAGATGTGACTTGTAGCCTGCTAACTATTACAGGTTTAATGTGAAATTATTTTCTGCATTCAAAATAAGTTAATTCTAGATCAGTTTTTCTAATGAAAGAGGAAGCATCCTATGGTGTAATGTCTCTCAATAATTAAAACTTGAAAAGAAAATTATAATCTTCAACAGCTGATGTTGCATCCCCATCTAGCTGCTCAACATACGTTAATTTGGACAAGGGAAAATTGTTAGTTAGGACACCGGAATAAATGATTCAGAACACATCTGAATTAAATCAGTATTAGACCACAAGAAACTCAGTTACTTCAATTTTTTTTGCAGATTACGGCAATAATAGGAAGAGGAACATTAGTTTTACAAAAAGTACATCCTCTCCCTACCTGGCACTTGCTGCCAAGCTACGCTTCTGTGTCATAGTTTGAGGTATTGGTTCTGCTTGCATGGATCTATAAAGCAAAGAAAACAGTTTACTCCCTCCTGTGTGTTTGATTTTTGCATCAGGGCTGAGTGGTCATGCAAAGCAAAGACAAGTGCTGGAGTTCCAAGGCCTGGGTATGTGTCGTGACACTGATTTTTCCAATATGTGAAACGGAAATGTACAAGGCACGCAGGGGAAAGAATAGGAAATATATCTGCAAATAAAACACAGTTTTGCCCTACCATTTTTCGTTTTATATAACTGAGGGAATGTTCTGTCCCTGTTTCTGTACACATGCACACAGAGTCTTATATCTGAGTACATAAATGTTTCCCATCTGGTGTGCAACCTGATGGAAACTGCACAGAGTTTGAAGGTGAAAAGAGAATTAGAAAGGAGGTTTAGTGCTCCTCAGCTTTCCTGTAGCTTATGTACGCCTTGGGGACTGTGGAGGGGGCTGGTCACCTGTCTGTCCTGTGCAAATCTCCCTCAGTGGTGGTTTTTCTGCATTTGAAAGGTTCTGTCCTAGGAGGCAGTTTAAAGTTTTGATAGTGAAATGCTATTCCTTTGCTGAATCTTCTGGCAGTTTATTCATAAACCCATTGACTGTAATTATATGGTTTAGTTTGTGGGGTTTTGTTTTGTGGTTTTTTTTGCCCCTGGTATGGTGATTACTGGCTGACAGAATGAATACTCTACTGTGGAAAAATGCCCTCATAGGATTGGAGATGCCAAGCCTAACAATGTCCATGGGAGGACAGTAACTATTACTGACACTTGAGTGAACCACCAGGATACTTACATGCCAAGGCCTACCTTTTGCCAGTATTTTCTCACTTTTTCTTTTTTTTTTTTTTTTTTAAATTGTGTATGGAACTGTGATTTTAGGTTGTGTACTACATCACGGAAAAAGATTGCGTGGCTGAAGCTCTACAACTGAGTGTATGCTGTACTGAAGTTCATTACAATGTATAATTCTTAAATAAAATGCTGATGACTTTAGGGTGTTATAGTTTGTGGAGCTTCGTATATTTTTGCAACACGATATGATGCATAACTGAATGGAAAATAACTCATTGCTGAAGTCATGGGGAAGCGGGAAGCATCTTAAGTGTCGGTAGCTGTTTGTAAACAGTGAGTACATTTTCATTTCCTAATTCATTTTTTGATGCTCATTTTAATTTCTTAAAGGATCAATGTTCATCAGGGATCGCTCATGATCCTGGTTTAGTAACCAAAAGAATATTATTTTTCTATTAGTTTGCGGGGGGCAGCTAATGTACCAGCATGTAAGGTTTTGGATTCATTGTGCGAGGTACTGTGTTGTTAATAAAACTTTTGTCCCAACCTAATGACATTACTGTTCTACAAATAAATGCTGTGCTTGTGCTTTGCATAATGCTTGTCTTTTAATTAGAATGTGGCTGCAATCATAATATTAAATATTTTTCCATTTAACTACATCATTTATAATTGCTCAGCATTGCTAAAAATTTAATTAAACTAAGAACTTGTTTTCTAGTATTAGTGGTATCAATGCAAGAGATAAAATTGCCTCATTCCCATTTATTACTTTGTTTGGACGTTTCTATAATGTTTTGGCCTTCTTTAGCTTAAAGATTTGATTTGTGTTACCATGATTCGAGTTCGCCAATGATGATTCCAACCAAGATGTACAACTATTTTGGTTAAATTTTGTCCTTTGGACCTAAATAACGGGGGCCCAGTTCTCCAGACATGCTTAAGACTTCATCCTTACAGAAATTAGGTTCCTTATGATTGACAAGGTCCTTCTAGCTTAGATTTTATAATGGTTCATCCCTGAATTTTCTTCTATCCCTGAATTAGGGGCTGCCTTGACTACAACAGAACCAGTAAATACTAACGTCTAAGCTTCTATTGCTTTGAAATACCAGGTGGGAGGCAGAGGAAGTGCTCACGTTTAGGTTGGATTGCAGACCAGGTTTATTTGTACATCCCTTGGGCTACAGTTTGAATTGGGTGTGAAGTTGGCTGTATTTCTTTTAAGTAAGTTCTTTTTGTTATATTGCCGCAAGAATTAAAGATTGCTACGTTACGTTATGCGACATCTTTATAGATTTAGAAATGCTGAGGTATAGGAAGGCACAGAGAAAGGAAGCATGAGGCCCTGTCTGAGATAGCTTTGGGCTAGTACGGTGCGTTAGGCAAACAATTATCTGGTCTGAAGTTTCAGGGTTTAGATGCTTCCTTATGCAGATGCCTAACATGCTACAGAGAGGGCCGGTTTTTAAGAAGATTTTAATAGCCAAAAATTATGAGGATTTTTCCTTTGCAACAATGTAGCCCCTTGACAGTATTCTGGTGGCTGCTGAGAAGAAATCATTTAATTGCCAGATGTTTCCCAACTCTACAAAAGTTCACAGGAGCCAGAGGACCAGTGGACTCCTATTCCTCTCTTGCATATTTGTTAGAGATGTCACGCAGATGCATTTTGGCTGTCCCCAGCCATATGTGACCCCCTCCCCAGGGACAGTCAGCTTCTGACAGCTTGTAAGGAATTGTAAGAGACTGTAAGGGATTGTTAGGAGTAAGGTAAGTGATGCTTCCAGCAAAAATTTCTTGATCATCTGTGTATTACAGGAATGTGACACACCAATGCTTGGTAGCTAATTTGAAAGGAAATACATGACAACAGCCAGTTCAAATCTAAATGAATCAGGACTAGATTTAACCAGCTTCAATAGATGTAATTTTGTGGGCCAAAATTGTGGTTTTGCAGTTCAGAAAACCCCAAGTTACTTTGGTTTTACTGAGTTAGCTCTATGGGTTTTCAACGGGAAATATTTCCATACAATATACAACATGCTTTATAAACAAGGAAGTGATTGTGGTTTTTCGTAACAATGTAGTGCCAGTAAAATATAGTTGGGAACAGAAAGAATTTCTGGACATAAAAACACATCTCCTGTTATCAGAGGATGACTTGCATGGTTGCTTTATTTAACACTGCTAATCTGGTTATAGAAGGACTTTTTAACATCACTCCATTGAATTAAATTTTGCAAGTGCTCATCAGCATGAACAAGAGTTGCACAGGTGTGTCCTTTGAAATCAGTGAGTTGATGCTTTATGTCTCACCAACACACAGAAGATGAGTGATTCCCTTTAACTGAAATTGTAGAGCAGCACTATATAAATGGACACAGAAATTCCCACGTAACTGTTTTCATGGAATCGTAGAATACCAGGTTGGAAGGGACCTCAAGGATCATCTGGTCCAACCTTTCTTGACAAAAGAAAAATTTTCTTCTGCTATTCCATTGCCAGTGGAATTGCTGGCAGTGTCGTTAGTGCAGCAGGGAAAGCTTACTGCCCGCCAAGCACCGGCTTTGCAGAGCGCGCAGAGGTGCAGACCATCGCAGCCAAACTCCTGCAGATCTCTGAGCTCTGTTACAGAAGATATTTTATGTTTGTCCACGCTATACCTCAGCCACGGTGACTGCAGCCCAGGGATGCTGTACTGGTTCTGGTTAACAGCTCTCCGGTGCATGGCCTCTTACATAGTTATCACAGAATGGCCTAGGCTGGAAGGGACCTTAGAGATCATCTAATCCCACCTCCCTGCCATGGGCAGGGATGCCACCTCTCGACCAGACCAGGCAACACATGAGGACTGAGTGAGTTGTATATAGTTTTTTATTTTTATCATTTCAGTATTATTTCCATTATTGTTTAGTTAAAGCTGTTTAATTTTTTTTCTTTTCTAACCCGTAAGTCTCTCTGCCTCATTCCCTTTTCCTTCCCGTTTGGGGCAGGAGAGCGGGTTAGAGAGCGTCTGTCCGTGTGTAGTGACCAGCCCAGCCCTAACCCGCAACATGATCTAAAAGCACTTTAAAAGTGAAACTTCACTGTGGACAGTATTGTAGCTACAGATTTATTTTCCGTTTGATAGACTATACACCAGAGATTACCAGGCAAGTCACTGGCATATCAAGAGCCTGTGCTGCTCACCTGCTTTATTAACCTTTACAGTCTTGCCAAAGCCTCAGTAGGTTTCATGCCTGCGGGAAGGAGAAACTGATGTTTTTGGATCCGGTTGTACGGTTGGAATTAGTGCTGCACATGTATCTGCTGTTCTGTAGGCCTCATCACAATTCAACATGATTTTAACTAAAGGTAGAGGAGCAGTTTTGGCTAGGAATTAGTGTTTATTGGCTTACCTCTTCAACAAGCAAAGGAGAGTTTAACGTCTTATACACTTGTCACTACATTTTGCCTCCAAATTTTATGTGCTTGCTGCTGTTACTAAACGTTTCGTACTGGTACAAACACTGCCGGTGTTTGCTGTCTCTTGACAAACTATAGTGAGTTAGCAGTATGTTAGAAAAGTAAATTTACAATTTTATACAACCATAACTTTGCACTCGTTTGTAGACAGACGGTAGAAATGACACCCACGAACAAGAAATCTGGTCCCTCTGTCCCTTCCCGCCCTGCTTTCCTCCTCTGTAATTGTGTACTTGTCTAGTAGGTAAATGGAAAAATCCTGAAGAAAAGCTTCAGAGGAATGGAATTAAGAGAAACTATGACTAGAGGCAAGAGAGTTTTATTTTAATTATCACTTTACTGAATAGTTTGACTGGAAAATTATGTAGTTGGAAGCTACGCTTCAGAAACAAAGTGCAATAAACTAAAGCTACAATACTGCAATGCACAGCACTGTTGAGTGCTGTAAACATCTTGAGAAAGTTATGCTTGTATAGTTAAAAACATGGTTTTCTTTCTAGTTTCAATAAAAGACATGAGAGGATTAATTGTCTTTCAAGGAAATATGTCAATTCAACTGCTATCAGAGTAAAATGTTTCTGTTTCATCAGAATTACACCTTGGATCTAATTTTTCTCAGTCTTTCTCTCCATAAAGAATGCAATGGAAAAAAGGTTGTACAGAGCAAGAACAAAGAAATGGTTTCTCACCTAAGTAAAATGATTAAATCTAACTGAAAATCTGCTACATATAGTTCAAGCAACATGATCTAATGCAAGAGACTGAGAGAGTATTAATAATTCAGTATTTGGAAGAATATTGAAACAGTTTCTAGCTACAGCAAGTAAAAAACCAACAGTCCCACTGAAAGTTTTGAACTACAACTTTATATTATAAATATGTCAGAGTATTTCAGGCTTCTATCAGCAGCACTGACTTTGAGCATTCATTTCAAAATGATTTTTAAAAAATTAAATGAGAGGCATGTTAAGCTGAAACGCAACAGAAGTTTTTGTTTTGAAATGATGGCTTTCCCTGTTTTAACTGTGAATTCAAAAGTTTATGCAAATAATGTATTTTTTTTTTAATCTGAGTATATTACAAAGTACGTTAATTAGATTTAATGTAACTATGTTGCCTTCTACGATAGGCCTTTACTGAGTCTGACATCAGTGCAACCCACTACTGTGATCAAATTATTTATAATCATCTCCCTACTCTCTCCTATTTTTGACTTCAAGAAGAATGTACTCCATTTTAGAATACTAAAATAAACAGTTTCTTTTCATTTTTAACCTAGAGGGAGGATTTGGAACTTTAAGCAGTTGACTTTCAGGTAAATCTAACTAGAAAAGTTGCAATGAACACTCATCTACTGATTAAAGAATGTGCATTTAACAAACATCTTACATAATGCTGCAGTACAGCAGCACGATTTGCCTGTTTGTGAGTTTTAAACTAGAATTAATTTCATTCACAATTAGATTCACACTTAAATTCTGATCCACAGAAACTCTTAACGGTGCAAGAGCCCATCTGTCTTAAGTACTGTCTCCTTGCAAAATACATCCTGGAAAATGAGTGATAACTAGCAAGAGTCCTGCTACACGCTCCTAGAAGCTGATGTCACATACTTACCAACAGGGCTAAGGTTATAAAATACTATTTTCCAAAGAGATCTGGGAATGCTGTCTTTAGGCTATCATGAACATGCAGGTATACCAAAACCACAGATACAGGAAATACTACTTCAGGGTATTTAAAACTATGAGATTTGAAGACTTCTTTCTAGCATTTTTAATAAGTAAATTTATGTCACTATAGAGTCCTGTAGAACTCCCTGTAATGGATGGAGGCAGATCTGCAGAGTGCTGTGGTGGTGCAAAACCAATATAGTTTCTTTTGCCCCTGAAATGGACCTTGAAACTCTCTGTCTATCTGAGAAATTAAGTTCCTTGTTTCTCCCTATAGCCGTTGGTATGCAGGATATGTTTAGGGAGGTCCTGAGAACACAATTCTCTCAGCTGACATTGTCATCTGGAAGAAGATTAGAAGCCAGAATCTAGCTCCACCCAAGCCTTTAGGGATACCTTGGATACCTAAGTGCAATATCTAAGGGACCCAAGTATCTGCTGATGGCTGTCCCCAGAATTGCTGCATTTGGCATTTTTGAGCAAGCAGATTCTTAGATCACGTCTAAGGTCTGTGGCAGTTTGGAGAATTGGCACCTATTCTGTTTCTAAGCATCCCAGTCTATACCTAATTGTTTGAGCCACACACAGAAGACAGTCTGGAAAAGAGATAATGATCTTCCTTTTGTCCAGTAGCCTGGTAAGCTTACCCGGCTTTTAGAAAAACTCATATAAAGATTATAAACTTAAATATTCATTTTAGTATGGCTTGGATTTCTGAGGAGTGCCTTCCTACAGGGAGTGGAGGCACAGTCTAAGTTGACTCCAGATCCTCTTAAAATCATTTTTGAGTCTGATTCGTAAGTCCAATTCAACAGCAGAAATAAGGTTTGTCACTGAACATGTTCAGGGTAGTCTGTCAGCTCAGTAAACAAGCTGGATGTGCATCACACACTGTGTGAGTTCATCAGACTATTGGAGGTAAGAGCAGATCGTCTTTGGCCATTTCCCGAGGGAGGTGGCATCACTAGCTGTCCTGCCACCAAACCAAAGCAGACGATACAGGGTCAGCTCTGGTACAGAAGAAAGAGCTACTAAAACTACTTTGTTCAGCATTGGAATTTCCTTGGAGATCTGGTTCTGTCCATCTCGTTTTCATTAAATAAATGCCCAAGGTCTGTGGAAATTCAAAAACTGCAATAATAATGGAATTAACAGATTAAAGTGGCTATCTCAGGAGAATGAAATGAGAAGCCAGCCATCAGGGCAAAAGAAATTACGTTTTTAACAACAGTAAAAAGAGTTTGGTCAAACATAGTTCCTTTTCCATTCATCATTTTTGTATTATCTGTTGCAATTTTTTCTATTTTAGGAGACACACATGCATAGAAAAACTTGTAAGATTTTTTTTCCTTTTTTTTCTTTTTTACTATGCTATGTAGAAAAAAAAAGGTAAAACAAAAGCAAAGAAATTACTCCACATGAAGAATCACATCTACACAGCCCAGTTCTGCTACTCAGACTAACCTATTTTGGTCTACGTTGGGTTTCTTAACACTGCTGCATAGTGAATGTTGCTCAAGTGTAAATTTTACTTGCTATCCATGTAGGACAAAATGTTAAATGCTTCAGTGGCTTCATCTGATGCCTATAAAAAGAGCTGATTTCAAAGAAAATCCTAACTGTATTTTGATTGCTTCTCTCTGTATAATTTGAAAAATCTAAGGAGCATTTCACTTGTGAAACTTCCCAATAAATAAAAAATACAGTTAGTTTGCCCTCAAAATAATAGTAGTTGCTTTCTCTCAAGCAGATTTTTCTTTCTCAAGTAACCTCATTATTAGAAAGGTCCTTACTTTTCTGTTTCAAGAGGTGAGTTTTTCCGTTGTTGCAGGGGCCACGGCACATGGACCAAGTAGGTCGGCATCCCTGCACAGACGGTTTGGGCCAGAGTTACTCTTCCAGCTGCAGGGTAAAGGAAGACCATGAAAGTCATGTTTTTGAGGTCTATGGCATGTTCTAGAGGGAATTTTTTCCCCTCTGTTTCTATACCCTTTTGTTCCAGTGGAAACCAGCTTCATAACCTCACCGGAAGCAGCCACGGTGCCAGAACCTTCCTAACCTCATCTGAAGTGGAGATGGTGTCATGAAAGTTATCACTTGTTTATTAAATATTAAGAAATGCAGTCCCTTTTGAAGTTCGTAACTCATTTGGAGATGCTTGCTGACAACTTCAATGTTTATTATTCTTCCCAGCCTTGATGTCTCACTGATGCACCACATCAGTCTCTGTTTTGACTAAACATTACATCGTGGTAAGTGTTGTTTATAGTGTATCAACCCTATGGATGGGCAAGCCCAGAAAACTCAGAAGGCTGCAGTTCCTTGGGAAATTCTGGAAGGAGACTTCTACAGCAAATGCTGTAAAATGTAACAGTGTGCTCTATTAATTTTCTAGTGTGTATTATTTTCTCATATGTACATATCCCATAAGAAACTCTTTCCTATTGTTCTGTAACTGAGGCTTTGATTCAGAAGTCACGGTGTAACACCATGTGGCCCATGCAGTTTAGAAATAAACTGGAAACACGTTAGTCCCACTCTGTCTTAGGAAACCCTGTGTCCATGAATGCAATAGTACTGTGGTTTTGAGCTTTAAGAAAGTCCAGTTACACATGTTAAATTTCTGTCAGCAACAAGGCTCTGATTTGTTATTCAGTGTTGTCCCTTCCTGGATTCCAAGTATTTTTTGTGTGTTTTAAGAATGAATGTAGCAAGCCTAAAAAAGAACATAAAATATTTTATTTGCATTTAATGGTTTTGTTTCAAAGTAAAAAGTTCATGAATACTGCATCCAGTTTTGGTGTCCCCACCATAAGAGGGACATGGATCTGTTGGAGCGTGTTCAGAGGAGGGCCACAAGGATGATCCAGGGGCTGGAGCACCTCTGCTACGAGGACAGGCTGTGGGAGCTGGGATTGTTCAGTCTGGAAAAGAGAAGACTTCGGGGGGACCTAATAGCTGCCTTCCAATACCTGAAGGGAACCTACAGGAAGGCTGGGGAAGGACTTTTTACAAGAGTGTCCACTGACAGGACAAGGGGAAACAGGTTTAAGTTGAAGGAGAATAGATTTAGATTAGATCTTAGGAAGAAATTCTTCAGTACGAGGGCGGCAAGACTTTGGAATAAATTGCTCAGAGACGTTGTGGCTGTCCCCTCCCTGGAGGTGTTCAAGGCTAAGTTGGACGGAGCCTTGAGTAGCCTGATCTAGTTGAGAGGCGTCCCTGCCCATGACAGGGAGGTTGGACTAGATGATCTCTAAGGTCCCTTCCAGCCTAGGCCATTCTATGATTCTATGTATGGGTCTCTGTATGCCACCAAACTTTTTTAGCTGTTCTCTGACCCATTGTCTGCACCTCCTTTCTGTCCAACCTCTGTCTGCTGTTCCGTCCCAGTTTTAGTCAAGACTTTGAGACCTGTAGCTGAGACCCAGGTAAGATCATCTATCAGTCATGCCCATTTTCTTTTCTTTAAAACTTGCATGGAATTCTTCCATTGATCCCAGAGAATCCAAAGTGCTGTAGTGAGTTGGTAAGCTTGTACCTTCAGAACTTTGTTTAACCATAAAATTAGCCATACCTTGGCTATGGCACAGGGAAACTGAAGCTATACTATCCTTTGCTAAATATTATCTGCCAGAACCCCATTAACTTCATGGGTTTATTTTTATTTGTTTTCAAGGAGAGGGACTCTTTATAAGGGAGTGTAGTGATAGGACAAGGGGTAGTAGTTTCAAACTGAAAGAAGGTAGATTTAGATATTAGGAAGAAATTATTTTCTGTGAGGGTGGTGAGACACTGGCGCAGGTTGCTCAGGGAAGCTGGGGAAAGCCTTTCCTAGCAGTGCTCAAGGCCAGGCTGGATGGGGCTTGGAGCAACCTGGTCTAGTGGGAGGTGTCCCTGCCCAGGGCAGGGGGTTGGAACGAAATGACCTTGAGGACCTTTCCAACCCAAAACACTCTCCAATTTGCCTCTTTGAATGGGTGAAACACATTTTAAGGACAGGAACAACCAAAATAAGTATGGAGTTTTAACTTCTGGGTACACTGGCAACAGACTTTTGCCTAGTGATCCCAGCTATGGGAAGTTGATATTCTTTTACCTAGTTCTCCAAAAGTAGCATCAGATGCTAAGTAGATTTTTTACATATATATTTTATATAGAATCATAGAACAATTCAGGTTGG
>NW_009733391.1:0-23648 GCF_000703405.1 Apaloderma vittatum
CGCAGGAAGCACATCCTTTCCCGCCTCCACGATGCCCTGGCCTGGCAGGCGCTGCCGGTCGTCCAGCTGCTGTCGCAGGACGAGAGGGTCTGCGTTCATTTGATAGGAACTCTCTTTGGTAAGAGCTCTGCTGTGGCCCACTGCAGCAGCAGGGAGCGGCCAGCTGCCTTTTGTTGAATAGATGTGTACATGTGAGGCTTCTCCATGTTTGAAGAAAAAAAACCAAAACCAACAAATTAATACTGAGATATGTAATTCCATACTTCCACCATTCTGTGTTAGGTGTGTTATTAATCAGAAAACTCTGTCATTTGATTTAGAACCATAGAATCACAGAATGTCAGGGGTAGGAAGGGACTTCTAGAGATCTAGAGATGATCTAGATCCTGCCAGAGCAGGATCCCCTAGGGCAGCCACACAGGAACGTGTCCAGGTGGGTTTTGAAAGTCTCCAGAGAAGGAGACTCCACAACCTCTCTGGGCAGCCTGTGCCAGGGCTCCGTCACCCTCACAGTAAAGAAGTTTCTCCTCATGCTGAGCTGGAACTTCCTATGTTCTAACTTAAACCCATTATTTCTTGTTCTGTTGCTGGGCACCACTGAAAAGAGATTGTCCCCTTCCTTTTGAATAGGTTAATTAATTTCCTTATTCCCCAAAGAGCAGGACTGACATGTTCATAAAGCTCTTGTCGTTCTCCAAAGTATCTTGATGTATCTGTAAAGTTTTTCTGGAAAACAGGGAGTGCCTAGCAAATGACTCTTCCCTGAATGCCCTCCATTCTGGTCTTAATCTTTCTCATCTTGCTGAACTGCGACATTAGATGAAGATTCATACAGAAGTGAAGGTGTGAGCTGAAAAAAGTGTTGCAAGTTTTAACATCAAATGTGCAAAATACAAATCTACGTAGTGTTTCTTTTCACACCATCACTTTATATTTGTAAAAATCTTTGTAGCCATAGGACTATATGTGCCTCTTTCTGGTGGGTCACCCTCACAGCAGAATAGTGTTGAGTGGGATGTCAGAAAGTGCCTTGCCAGTAACAGTCTCTATGATCTTGAACGTCTCTTAGTCGTTTCTGTTAGTGCAGCGCTGCTGTGGAAAAAGTCTTTGAAATGTTGTCTAAAATCTTGATGGAGAAGAAATAATGGTCTAAATGAGGGAAGAGTAAGGCAGGAAGAGAAAGGTGGAGGGTATGAATGTGAGTGCCTTCAAAGGACAAATATAATGGATTTCTTTAATTCTGTGATCTCATTTGCACATCACAGCTAATTCTTGTTCTTTGGGGTAAAGTGACTTACAAGTGCTCTCCCTGCCTTGACACTGAATAATTCAAACTGCTTTCCCAGTTGATTTCCCAGCACAAATTGTGTTGTGCGTCGTTTGGAAGCAGCATTGTTAGAAAAATAACTTTCTGTAGATTTAGTTCTCTGTGTTGCACAATTTTTTACTGAGCGCTGTCTGCACACGTAACCCTGTACAGATGAGGAGGGAGTGGTGCTTATGGCCAGTTCAGTCCTACACTTTGATCTTAACACAAAATACCCAAGGAGACAGGAGAGCTGTGCTTGCTTTTCAGTACTCTTGTCTGCTTTTAAATAGTAACTTTTAAATAGTAAATAGTGTAACTTCTAGAGCCGTTGGAATCACAGTCTAAGCTTGAGGCTACAAAAAATGGCGTGTACATTTTAGATAGAGCTTGGATGAACCATGGATCATTTGGTGCAAGTCTGTAAGAAAGCGGGGACCCTCAAAGGTTTGGACAATACTGTGGAAGAAATATTAATTGTAAATTCAGGAAAATTCATTCTTGAAGAAAGAATGTTGGGATAAGCACAAGCAGAAGGAAAAATGTTGAGAGAACAGAGGTGTAGTGTGGAGTGTTGTGTATGAGGAGACGCTGAATTTCAGATAAGCCTGAATTTCATGCAGCTGCTATTGCAGTGTTAACTAACGCTGTGTGCAAAGTGTAAGGAAGTTACTGAGGATTGGATGGATGAGGCAAGAAATAAGTAATTTCCTCACCCGCAATGTCATGATGTTGTTTTGGTTGGTCAAATTTTTGAGAGGTCATGAGGTCTACGGAGTAGCGGTAATTGGAGTGGATGTGTTGAAGCAAGTGGTTTGGTGTGATGTAGGTGGGGATCTGAACCAGGTGCCTGATGCTGATGCACCTGAAGTTGGAAGGAACTGGAAAGTAGAGTCTCTTGTCTGTTTTAGTGTAGTAGAGTGAGACAGTGGCTTATTTTAATACATCCAGTCTTATACTTTTATTGTACAAATGACTTATGAAGTGGTGCCTTCAAGATCGATTTGACATTGGAATACTTTCTGTATGCTTTAAACCTGGTGTTGGAATTTGGTCTCAAGATTTTCAGTACTATGGAGGGAGAAGATTGTTCATGGGAATTGGTATGGCTGGAAGGTAGAAAGGGCAACTCACACCTGGGCTTTAACTTCTGTCATTCTGCAGTGCTGTTTCAGACGTGTAATATTTGGACACGTGCAGTGAGATGTGACGGTGATAGCAGTTGCGTATTTACTTACATAGGTGGAGCCATTGACTTCAACGGTAAAGTACATTAAAAGTTTGCAAGAGAACCGAGTGCCTTCGTGTCCCCGTGCCCTGCTTATGGAGGCACATTTTGCGATACTCCCTGAGAGTATCCACCTTCCTCTGACAAAATCAGGCTGGTGTCATGTGAAGTGGAGAAGACAAAACAGTTCTGAAAAAAAATGTGCAGCTCTTTTCACAAGAAGGCATTACAACACTAATGATCACAAACAGGACTGAGTTCCATGACTGAGTGTGGTTTATCTTTTAGGGATGCTGCATTCTGTGGAAGACAGCGGTGCCCTGGACCTGCTTGTAGAAGGTGAGATGGCACATCTCAATTACTGACAGTTTGTGAAGGGAGGCTCTGTCTTGTCTGATGACTGTGGTTCAGCTTCTACACAGCTTGAATCTGGGAAGAGCATCTATTTTCTGTCAGTGCAACAGTGATGGACAGACTATTCTAGTATTTAGGGGGAAGGGGCATGCATGTAGATTTAAAGATGTAACATTTCTCGCACAGGTTCTGTGTGTGCCATGGATTAAGTGTCACATGGGTAACAGTTATAAGCAATTCCTCATCTTTGACATCTTTGGAACTGACCAAAGTCTCAAAGCGAATGAAAATTTTCCTGTAGGCTTCAGTGAGCTTTGAGATCTACTACTTTCTCCTCAGGACAGAATATCTGGGACTTACCTGTACAGGCTACAGATTCCTCCTTGTGAGCCGTCCTTCATTTGAAATCTGAAGGAAACACCTGCAGGGCTGACAAAGGAATCTCTGCAGCCCAGTTAGCCTTGAGCATCTCTGCTGAGTCTAGTGATATTAGCAATGCAATGATTTCCCTCTGTCCAGCCATTAAAGTAGGTGTGACCATGTCTTTCCAGAGGGGTTTCAGTTTTCAGGCACTTGCTTGAAAAGGTGTCAAAAACGTGAGAAGTCTTTCTGTGATGTTGCAGGTCTTTTGGGAGATGGATGCTCTCAAACGGGGATTTTAACTTAGTGTTACGTAACTCTTGAAAGTTTTTAGAGGTTCTGAGAGTTCAGGGCAAGAAAGGGCCATTAAACCATCTATAAATCAGTTGTCCCAAGATAAGCCTGTGCTGACGTGTGTAGCTCTAGCTAAAGTAGGTCTCCTAGATAAACTTCCAGTATTACCCTGGATATACCAAGAGATGGTGAACCTAGAAGTCTCTAGTATTTCTTTTTTAAGGTGCTTTCCTAGAACACAGATCAAAAGAGTGTTTTCAAATGAGTTGGGCCATAACAGCAAGATACATCCAAGACAACCTTACCAAATCCCTTGGAACAATGTTCTGCATGGTATCTCAGTAACGGGACTATTATCAAAACTTTATCTGCTGAACATTACGGTGACCAGGTTCTAAAAATAGGAGAAGAGGAACTTTGCTTCCTGAAACTGGTCCACTGGTATATGTGTGGAGCAGAGGCAGCCTGCTAGCATCAGGCAACTCCCTCATGATTTTGTTATGGAAATCCCAGGTGATGTGCAGCCAGTGCCTGGTAGATACAGTTTTTTGTTGATTCCTCTTATTAGAGCAGAACAGAGCTCTTAAAGTCGCAGTGGAACAAGAATAACAGCCCTTTCTTGGGGCTGAGGAAGTGAACAGCACCACACAGGTGACTGGGGCCTTGCTTTCTGGCAAGGTGTGTGGGCTAACTGCGGTGAGGAGGAATGGCTGATAGACTGCACTGTTACCACAGGCACAGTAGCAACTGGGGGAGGAGCTCTCAGACTGCATCTAAGGATACTCAGCAGTTTCAGTTCTGATATCTTCTCTGGAAAGATATATTTTTAAAAGGCTAATTTTCATAATGTGGGAAGCCTGCTCTACTCAATTGCCAGTCATTTTTATACTTTCAAGCTAGGGCTTTGTTTTCTTCTCTTCCTAGTTCCTTATGTTTACTTGGTGTCCTGGTGTGCAGTTTATTGCTTACAGTTAATTTCCATGCATGGTTTGTAGTGCAGCTAGAACAGGACTGCTGTAATGTTTTTGCCAAGAGCTCGGGTTGAGCTATCAGAAGGAATAGTACTGGGAATGCTGATGTTACCCTGCTCTCTCAGCATCTCTGTGCCCATTTAATTTATAAGCTCTTTGCTCACTGATCTGCTAATGCCCCATGGAAGATGGATTGTGAGTGCTCTTGGGTGTGAATTACTGATCCTATTTCTTCTGCCTAGTTCTGGTGCGGCTTGTAGTGGAGCTGAAGTCAGAACAGTACTTACGCTGCATTTTGGATGAAAGCCAAAAAGAGGTCAGTGGAGATGAGTTCCCTGCCCTTCCTTTCAATCCTTCAGAGGCTGAAGAGATGGGAATGAGTGGCCCTGTGAGACTGCAGCTACTGCACTGGGATGCAGCCTCTGCTGCAGTGGGATGTCCTAGCGCCAGCTCCTCTGCTGTGATTTTGGCAGTGTTGGTGTCTACCCGGGAGTTTTCCTATTGTTCACATGGTGCCTTGCAGCCATATGGCTTCATGATGCTCTTATGAAGCTGTGTGACTTCCTCAGCTTCTTCTTTTTCTACCTTACTCTTTCTGTGAAATGAGGGGCTTTCCCAGCTCTTGCTCTCTTCATTCCTAAATTTGTTAGGAATGTCTCATGAGGTACAAAAAATTGGAAAACAGCAAAAATGGGGAGAAGTTCAGCTGGTTCATCTGCTCGTGTAAGAGCTGGAGGAGAGGAAAAGGAGCAACAAGCAGGAGATTTCTTGAATTAATTAAAAAGCATTTTGGACGCTTAGTGGCATGTTCAGGGTTTTCTTGTGGTTTATCGTAAGTGGTGAAGAGAACCCACCTTAGGAAAAGATCCTGTTCTAAAGGATTATGCATTACTGAGAGCTTGCAGGTTTGGACGTGTGTCCTCACTAGTGAAACACTTACCCTCTTTGTCTACTTTACAGCTGTGCAAAGCATCTTCCATGAGAGGCAGCCTGCCCATATTCACTCTCTTGGGCAAGCTGGCAGATGCCGTCCCAGGCTTTGCTGATATGCTGGTGGTAGAGCACAGTGAGTAGTAATGTGTCATGCCCCACCGAAGGGTGGAATTCACAGCCCTAACACACAGATGCATACATGCACTCTGCCATCTGCTGGGTGAATTTGTCACACAAGAAGCCTGTCCAGAATTCAGAGTGGCGTTCAGGCTTTCTGGGCTGCAGGTCAGTACCATCGTAACAGGCTTGTGGTTGTGCTCTTAGCCAGCCTGGCAAAACCAGCTTCTGTGAACTGGAGTTTGTGGGTCTGCCTCACAGGCAACATACATTTAGTTTTCCTCTCCTTAATCCAGCCCCTGGGGGTCTGGTGAGCAGTGAAAGTAGCTGGGATGGTGGGTCTTCATATGGTGAGCAGCAAACTCCTCTAGCCATTTGTTACTGTACCTCTGCTCAGATGGACAAATGTTGGTGAGCACATCACCTAATCGTGGCATTCACTAATCTGCATACAACAGCCTGTCCAGGGAGCTTTTGCAAATTTTCAACGGACACAGATTGGTGCTTTTAAAAAGTCATCTCTTTGGTGTGAACATTTGCCATTTCTGTTCCTCACACAAGGTAACTTAGTGGATCATTTGCTGCTGGGTTTGACGTACCCAAATGAAGGTATAAAGGCTGCTGTCTGCTACTTGTATGGCAAGCTGTACTCCTCTCCTGTTGGCACAGAGCGTCTGTCAGCACACTTTGAAGAAAGGCTGTGTGGTCTCTTCTTGAATACCTTGGGGCGTGCGCAGACAAAGGAGCTGCAGGTTAATTGTTTGGGTAAGGCATTGCTGAGAGAAACTGCAAAGTGAAAGGGAAGGCTTAGAGTGAGGAAGAAATCCATGGCTGGCTTAGAATTTCCATTGTGGTTTGTTCCCTAGAGGAGTTTTTTACTGCTTGTCTGAAGCAGTCAGTCCTTTGTTACTGCATAGCAATCATGTGCCCCAGACCTGCTGCTGAGCTCCCCCAGCCCGCTGTTGTCTCTTGAACCTCCCGTTTGGCTGGTGCTGACTAATCTTCAGAGACTCTTCAGAGCTTGCGCTGCAGCCTGGTCTGTCTCGATTTGATGTTTCATCCTAGGAACAGACCATCTCTCAAAGTGTCCGAGTGCAAACACTGCGCACAAATAGGTGGCTTTTGTAGAGCACTGGGATGGAGTGACTAACAAATATGATCTTTAGGTGTGGGGCATTGTGTTACTTCGATTAGAAAGCTGACATGGAAGTGGCACTTTCTAACAATTATACTTCCAACTGCATGTATCAGCTGTTGCTGGGGAGCATGGTTTCACCCTTTCTGACATTGCCTGTTTGTAAGCCATCCAGGGAATTATTTTTTCTTGGAGCCGAATTGCTCCTCAGATCATCTACTCGGCCACTAGAAATGGATGATGATTCCTTTGAAAATAGAACTCTGTAGCTCAGATGATAACCTTTGTGAATTTGTACTGACATGTGCTGATGATTTGCATCAATACCTGGGACTGGGCTTTTTTGTGTATGTGGATATCCTTTGGCTGAACACAGCTGATTCAGTAAGAGGCTGTGAAAGTAGAAGGGGAAGATAAATGCCAGCTCTCTAGGAAATATTCCAGGGAAAATACCTGGTTGTTGTTGGGTCACTGACTGTAGCCTGGAGAAAAACACAGGTCGAGAGCTCTCCCAAGAAACAGTTTAAGGGGTGACTACTGAAGCAACAAAGACAAAGTTAGCGGAGTGCTCCGGAGACTATGTACCAGCGCACATGCGTGTCTCTAAGAAGGAGCAGGGAGCACATCAGACCCACAAAAAGCATCAGCAACAAGGGGTTGTGAGATATGGGGCTTGTGGTGGTGTCTGGGGACACAGTGAGAGGAAGCTCCCTAAACTGAAGGTGAGGGCCTTTGTCAGGAACACAGGAAAGTGGAGGAAGTTTGTGACAAGTCTTAGGCTGCAAATGCTCCTGTGTTAATATGTGCCTTGCTATGCCCAGTATGGGGCTCACTTTTTCTCCTCCTTTTGCAGGTTTGCTAAAGGAGCTGCTGAAATCTGACCACTTTGTGTCCATTCTTATGAGTAATTCAAAGCCGGAGGAGGAGTCTGAGAACCCCAACTTTTTAGAAGGAGAAAATCCACTACCACTTGTTCTTAAAAAGGTGATCGCTGAAGCAGTAGTGAATTGTCAGTAGATGTAAAGAATTTTCTGACTTGCATTAAACCTTTATGTGAGGCACTTGAATATGCTGTTGCCAACACCAGCAACAGAGGCTGTGGTGGGAAGTGAGGACACCCCCATAGATCACCTCAGTGTTCATTCCTGCATCCTGAAAGGGGGAAATTTTACTCCTGGCCTCAGCTAATTCGACTCATTCTCACCTGAGGTCTGATACAGCACTTGTAGTGCCAGCATGACTAAGCATGGGGGCAGAGCTGTCCTTACTCTTAGTCTTCTCAGTTGCGGTTCTCATTTTGTGAGGTTTTTTTGAGTGTATTTGGTCCCAGCGTTTTGCTAAGGTCCCAGCCTTAGCAAGTTTAATCCATGAACGACATACCAAAAAGAGAGATCTTAATCTGTATTTCAGATTTTAAAATGTAGATTAAACTGTTTCCTACTCAAATCCGCAGCTGACTTCCTCTCTCATTTTGACTTTTATTTCTCAACAGCTTTTGCTAACCAGAGATGAGATATTACAGGCAGCAAGTTCTCACTGCGTGGCTGCAGTGCTGGTTCACTCTCCCAGCAGATATGCTCCCGCTTTTATCCATGCAGATGTTCCAGGTGAGGAAATGCAGTAGTGTCTTACTGTTCATCACCCAATATCCAAGCACTCCCTGGTGGCTGTTGGTTTTAGGAATCAGTCTGGCTCCTTGAAATCCACTGATGGCGTAATATGTGCGGTGGCCATTTTATACCAGTAAAAATGGTTAATGTGATCTTATGAGAAGAAGGGGAGAGTAAGTTTTCAATTGGAAGTATAGAAGCAGCTGTCAACAGACAGAATGGAGTTTCCATAGCAAGAATCTGAACAAGTCCTTCTTGCAGACCTTAGATACAAACCTAAACAGACTGGTGTTCCATCTTATCCAACTAAATGTTGTAAGTCTACATGCAACGTGATCTAGGATTTAGCTTTAGAATGTGGCTGTGAGAGATCATTTGTTATTTCTCTGTAATCTCAAAAGACACAAATATTTTCATTTTACCGATTCTTTGGTAGATGTAAAAGTTCTGAGGAAACAAAAATAAATAGTCACTTGCTTTGTGGCTTTTCGTTCGTGCTAGAGCCACAACTCATCTCCTACCTGCAGAGTTTGTGCTGGGAAGATGCCTGCCTGTGGGACTCTGCTCTCCAGTCACCTTGTCTTGAAGACTAGCGTACCCCCAGGCATCCACTCCATTCTCCATTCCTGCCATTTCAAAATACAACTGCTCTCCCCGTGGCTGTTGCTACGCTTCTTCATTTCCTTCTCCTCTGGCTCTGTTGCAGGAGCAGCTGTGCCATCCTGTGAGCAGGCTGCCTGTTACTGGGGTGACCTTCTTTGTGTCTGTGTGTTTGCAGAATTCCTCTTTGAGTGTCTCTCCTGCAACAGTGAAGTTCTCATCTGGTCAGTGTATTGCTGTCTGCTCCTCCTAACTGAAGAGCGCCTTTTCTTCTCAAAGTGTCACACAGTCTATGGTGAGTCAACAGCCTTTCTGAGAGAGCGGCTGCAGTAAGACTGTGGGCATTTGTTGTGCCTCTAGCTGAATTTCAACACTTTGCACACCATCGCAATTTCCAGTCAGGATGGATAAAGGACTGAAAATGAATATTTTTTGGCACAGACAAACGTGAATGTAATGTCCGACATAGCTTGAATTTACAGTGTCACTGTCCTAATGAGTTTCTGATGAACATGCATTCGTTGTAATAATGAGTTATCACGACTGACACTACCTAAGTTGCTCTTAGGTGTTTCTGTGGACAAGCCAAGAGTGGATTTAGAAAGAAAGGCTAAATTCCTTTTGTTCTTCTGGACTTGCCCCCAGCAGTGGGGGCTGGGGGTTGTTATCAGGGAGCTAAGTGAACACTCAGCAGTTTTGAGTAGCTATTTCTGTTAGTGGCTCAGGAGAATAATTCTTCAAATAATTCCTTCCATTTAAAAATCATTTTTGCTTCCACTCTGGAATCTGGGGTGTTAAAAGCTGTCTCTTTGACTTCTCTTGAACATGTGCAGGCATTGAATCTCTGATGAGGAGTCTCCAAAATGTCTTGCAGCTGAATAATGTGGAGTTGCACAAACAAGGACTCCTGCTCTTCACTGAAATACTGAAACGGTAAGGGAGTGCCCCTGTCAGGCTTGCACAGGTGCTTTGGTGCCATAAACTGGAAGCTGTAGTACTTTTGCATTTTCAGGGTTTTGTCCAAGACCAAACACCTACACCCCCAGAGCCTTAGTGTTTGAAGGATGTTGCTGAACAGATGCATCTCCGTTATTTTTGTGAAGAAAGGCCTGGTGTTTTTTTCTGAACCTCTCATTTTGTCCTCTTTGCACATGCCTCCACCAGTATATCTGCCTCTTCCTGCCCCCTTGCCAGTCTGGGAGGTGAAATCTTTCAGCTGTACATAGAGCAGGAGGAAAGGCCAGAAAGGTCCAGGCATACGTGAGCTGGCCAGGTCCTGCTAAGTGTGCCTCTGAAAAACCAGCATGCAAATTCCATGGCTTCCAGTCCAGTAGCATCATCTGAGTTTTATTCTAAAAGCAAAAACAAATTCTAGGCTGAAATATTAATGTTTTCTTTCACTTTTTTCCTCTTGTTTTCTGCTAAGGCATAACATGCTCTACCTTGTTTTTCTTCTGTGCTTCCTGTTCTTGCCTCTATGATCTTGTTCCCATCCTGTCACGCTAGTGACAGAATCTTGTTTTTGCCACTTAGTTCCCCCAAGAGAGCCCTTGAGCTGTATTTTGGAAATGTCATAGTCAATTTTGTAGCGAGTGGCAGGGCAGAAAGTAGAAGGAAAAGCAGCGGTGCTGGAACAGTGTGATGATGCCAGTGTGGGATCTGTCAAAAAGAGAAACCAGGATGTGGGAAACAGCTTGTAAAACAAAGAGAACACTCTGCGCAATTACTCTTATTTTCTAGCACATCCATTCTGGTTCTACTTTGCCTTAGAAATGTATTTAAAACTATTTCTTAGTGGTGGAACCTCTCCTCCAGTTACCTTGCAACTGGATTCTCATGTGTAAGCAAGCCCCACACTCAGGTGTTGTCCAAGCAGGATTTACTGCTCCCCTTGGCAGTATGTCAGGAGTGGTGGGTAGCTCTCCCTGAGTGCCCATTGTCTCTCCCAGCACAACCAGGATGGCAGGCACAGTTTGGGGCCCAAAGAAGAGACTACAGGAAGCCTCAGCAGTGCTGTCCTTCACGCTTTCTCCCAGGCCCCGAAGACATCATAGTGCACCATATTGCAAGTGGGTTTGTGCCTCTTGAGTGAGTCAGCAATACTCCTCCATCCTTTCCTCCCTGCATGAGTCAGTGAAGGTTTTTTTTTCCTGATGTGTTTTCTTTCAGAAGGTCGGTGATTAAAGAAAGGAAATACAGAGGACTAATGGAATTACGGTGTAAGTAGAAACAATTTGGAGGTTCAGGACATCACTTATGGATTGACCCAGAGGTTGCTCATGGTGCCTGAGTTCCACACGGCCTTTTTCTTGCCTTGCTCACCTCACAGCTTTTTCTCACAGCAGAATGTGAGGTGACTGCCAAGCTGGTTACATGCCACTGGGTAACTCAAAAGAGTGGTTCTGCCTCTGTTCACTTTTTGCCCAGTCGTTGGGCTACTGATGTAATTTCTGCTGAAGTTCACTTTCTTCTCACATTTGTGCATGGAAGCATGTGCTCCTGGCTTGCTTTAGTCAGCCACGTCTGTGAAAAACTAACAGGAAATACTTTTGGCTCCTGAGTCTGGCTCATGCTGTGCTGCTTTTCTTGCTTCACTTCAGAAAGGCCCTCTGGCAGGCTGGTAGTGCCTCTTGTCCACTTGTAGCTGCCTGTCTTCTACCACCTTCCTGACTGTACCTGATTTGCCAGGAGCCAGCTCTGTCATAAAATCATAGAACCATAGAATCATAGAATGTCAGGTGTTGGAAGGGACCTCTAGAGATCATCTAGTCCAACCCCCCTGCCAGAGCAGGATCCCCTAGGGCAGCCACACAGGAACGTGTCCAGGTGGGTTTTGAAAGTCTCCAGAGAAGGAGACTCCACAACCTCTCTGGGCAGCCTGTGCCAGGGCTTCATCACCCTCACAGTAAAGAAGTTTCTCCTCATGTTGAGGTGGAACTTCGTATGTTCTAACTTAAACCCAGTATTCCTTGCTCTATTGCTGGGCACCACTGAGAAGAGATTGTCTCCTTCCTCTTGACACCCACCCCTCAGATATTTATATACGTTAATAAGATCCCCTCGCAACTGTCTCCTTTCAAGGCTAAACAGCCCCAGTTCTCTCAATCTCTCTTCACAGGAGAGATGTTCAAGTCCCTTAATCATCTTCATAGCTCTCAGTTGGACTCTCAAGTAGGTCCCTGTCTCTCTTGAATTGGGAAGTCCAAAACAGGACATGGTATTCCAGGTGTGGTCTCACCAGGGCATAGTAGAGGGGTATGAGAACCTCCCTAGACCTGCTGGACACACTTTTCCTAATGCATCCCAGGATCCCATTGGCCCTCTTGGCCACAAGGGCACGTTGCTGTCCCACGGACAACTGACTGTCCTCCAGGACTCCAAGGTCTTTCTCCATGGGGCTGCTTTCCAGCAGGACGTCCCCTAATCTGTACTGGTGCCTGGTGTTATTCCTCCCCTGATGCAGGACTCTACACCTGTCCTTATTGAACTTCATGAGGTTCACACCTTTGCCCAGCTCTCCAGCCTGTCCAGATCTTGTTGGATGGCAACACAGCCTTCCTGGATGTCAGCCACCCCTCCCAGTTTTGTATCATCCACCAAATAACGTCCAGTAATGGCTTGTCAGCCAGGCTCTTGTGCTGAAGGCTCAAAAGTGTTGGGCCACAAGGTGATCAGGTGACCAAAATGTTTGCTATCAAGAAGAATTGTCGTAACAGTTGGATTGTGTTTGTTTTCCTGATTACTTTTTGGGTTCATGAAAGTCGCCATCCTTCTGGCAGCATCTGGCATTAGAAGTGCTATTGGACTGTGAGGGAAGCTATTCTCATAGCATTGTCCTTGTTTTAGGATGGTGGTGTTTGCTTGTTTATTCAGAAAGATGAATTGCCAAATGAACCTGCAAATGCCAGAGCAGATGGCCTCAACATAAAGTCCTAGCCAGGCAGAGAGATCACTGTATTTTACAAAGACTTGTTTTTCTTGTGTTTTTCATGTCAATGTTCACAGGTGCAGTCACACAGTTACCCAGGCTTTTTTTACTAGCTTTTTTTTTTCAGCATGGTAGGGCTCCAGGTCTGCTGAAGTTCACTCTTTGTGGCAAACACTCCACTTGCTCAAGTGGGAGACTTATGTCTATGAGAGCAGGTGGTTCTGAATACTGAAAGGCATGGCTGGAATCACACAGCTCAGCCATCCATTTGGTAAAATGAGGAGAGAGCACTACAGGTACTTAACTGACAATATTCTTCTTGCTAACTCTGTTTCTTCTTTGCAGGCAACCAGCAGAAATCAAATTATTCACAAACCGCAGTGCATGTATAGAAGCCATCGATGTTTTGATGGAGACAGTGAACTGCCCAATGCTGGAGGTGGTAGTGGAGGCTGTGAGAGCTGTGGCAGCTCTCCTGAGGTAAGCAGGAAAGTATTTGCAGGCTTTTCTTCAGATAGATCTGTTGACACCACAGCTCCCCTGTGGCTGTGTGGGGGAGTGTGCTCTGCAGTGGGACTTCGGGCTGAGGCAGGCTTGGGTACAGCAGAGCGAGCTTCCCACCTGCCTCGAAAGTCTGCCAGGGCAGTGAAGCTGTGGTAGGCAGCAAGTTGCTGCAGCAAGGACTTAGAGTCCTGGGCAGGCTTGTGCTGCAGCTGCCGTGGCTTTGTCACTTCATGCCCCATCCGGACAGATAAGAGCAAGCATAAGACTCTGTATGATCATATCCTTCCTGACTGACTGTAGTGGGAGCAGATGATGAATGCAGTGAGAATGTTTTCTGGTGCATGTGTGGATGAAGATGCTGTTCAGATATCGTGCCCTTAGTACACTGTGCTGGAGAGAAGCACCAATGATGTATCAATGCTGTATTGCTGTTGGAAGAGCAGTTATTTCTGCTGATGTTGCCTTCCCAAGCAGGATGCCCCCAGCAAGGAATGTGCCTGCTGTCTTTCTCTCTGCTTGTTCAGGAAGGACCATCTGAGCTCCCCTCCAGTCCCCTATCAAGAGCTCCAGAGGCTGCTGGAGGCAGTGCTGAAGCGATGTGCTGACCTTTCCCCTCCACAGAGCACCAAGAGGCATGCAGTAAGTCAAAAGTTGCTGCTTGTTGGTAGGATCAACCAGGACAGGGATGATCCTCATAGCACACCATGTGGATGTTATATTATGTTTTGTCTCCTTACTCTGTGGCTTTTGGATTCTGTGGTGTTTCTTTGATCCTCATGCCTTGAGATGGTACCAGTCTGTCTCTGAAGTAGCTGAAGATGGATGCTGGAGAATGTTATCTTTCTAAATCAATGAGGATTTGTGGGGTACCACCTGAGCGTGCTGCTCTGTTTATATGTCCAGTGCTCCAAAGTCATTTGAACTTCCCCTTCTTCAGGCCCCCACCTCGTAGGCTGTATTGGTCATTTTGACAATGAACATCTCTTGCTGTGCCTTCAGACCAAGAGGGTCTTTGTATCTGCACTGTACAGTCTCAGCAAGTGAGCTGTCAGCCACTCTTTGAACTGCGAATCCTTTCCCGTTCCTGAAATATGTAGTCACCGTGATATGCTGCTGGGACCTATGCACTTTTGAGGAAAGCCTCCATTACAAATGGAATTCATTACAGTGAAACACAAAGGCTAGACCTTCTTGCTCTAATCTCAGAGCCATGTCTGTAGTGGCAAAAGCATCTTGCTGGAGTACCAGAGCTCCAAATGCCTGATGAACTATTTTTAGGCGCAAATTCTGTGGTACTGGATGTCTGTCCGCTCTGCCTGGAGAAGGCAGAATTACTTTCTGCCCCATAGGCAGATGTTGATCAGTTTGTTTCATAGAATCATGGAATCATAGAACGGCCTAGGTTGGAAGGGACCTTAGAGATCATCTAATCCAGCCTCCCTGCCATGGGCAGGGACGCCTCTCAACTAGACCAGGTTGCTCAAGGCCTCATCCAACCTGGCCTTCAACATCTCCAGGGAGGGGGCATCCACAGCTTCTCTGGGCAATTTGTTCCAGAGTCTTGCCGCCCTTGTACTCAAGAATTTCTTCCTAAGATCCAGTCTAAACCTATTCTCTTTCAATTTAAAACCGTTCACCTTATCCTATTGCTGGACATTCTCCAGCCTTCCTGTATGTTCCCTTCAGGTATTGGAAGGCAGTTATAAGATCTCCCCCCAACTCTTCTCTTTTCCAGACTGAACAATCCCAGCTCCCTCAGCCTGTCCTTGTAGCAGAGGTGCTCCAGCCCCTAGATCACCTTTGTGGCCCTCCTCTGGACTTGCTCCACAGATCTATGTCCCTCTTATTGTGAGGGCATCAGAACTGCATGCAATATTTGAGGTGGGGTCTCACAAGAGCAGAGTAAAGGGAGAGAATCACATCCTTGATCTGCTGGCCACCCTCCTCCTGATGCATCCACACAGAGCTTAGTGTCCCATTTGTAATATGGAACTTCACGGAAAGCAAATTGGGCAGATAGTAAGGCCACCCAGGCTGTCTTTAGAGGGAGAAAAGGGAAAATGATTGTACCTGTACTAAGATATCTCAGCAACAAATGGAGGAGAAGGAATTCTGAGCTGCCAGGCACCATTGTGTGGCCATGTCCACTTATGGTAGTATTCGGAGAAGACCACCACAACAAGTTAAAGCTTAAAGGCAGATTTTGACTTCCAAGTGGTTCCCACTTTGGGCGAATGATTAGCAAACTGATGCTGCAGTTGGCTTCTAGCTGAACTCAGTGGGATGCTGTGTGGGAACAGAGCTAGTACGTGGATATATTACAGATCTGAGCCAAAGTGGAGAACTTCTAAGATTTCAGTGCTGAGCAAGGAAGGGAACTGTTCAATGTTGCCTTAAGAGTAACTGGAAGAAATAAAATTTTAAAAAAAACCAAACACCAAGGTTTCCCAGAAGGGTTTGAAACTCCATTAGCTGAACTGTTTAAAACTCAGATTAGACCAAACCATAGCAACACAGACTGGAAAGACAGGGCAGAGAAGAACTAGTAGCTCTGTAGCTCTGTCCTTCCTAGGAAGAGTACAAAAGCTCTCTACCTCTGGCCTCCATGGGGAAAGCACAATAGTAAAAAATTGGTTATGTGAAAGAAGTGAGTAAAATGAAACCTGTTGTTCCTCCTGCTGCTGGTGTCAGAGAAGCAAGCTTTTTTTTCTGACAATGACTATCAGATTTTAAAGACTTATCTCCTTTAACAGGGTGATCCCCTGTTCTCAGTGTCTCAGAATCATCCAACAAACAGAAATCTATGCAGAATTCCTCAGAGACAAAGCCAGTTCTTGCTCAACACCCTGGAAAGTTTCAGAAATGCTTGCAGGTGAGGACAAGTCTGGGAGGTGGGCGGGTCCGTGGTGTGTGTCCGTATCTGTCCGTCCTTCTGTCCTTGTAACTGAGTTTCTCTACCCAAGCCCACTACTGAAATGTCACAGGTGAGTTCAATGTATGGCACTTGTCAGTGAAACAACAGAAGGAGACATGTGTAGTGATAGTGAAAATTTTGTGACACCTGTGTGTATCTCCTAAGAAATTTGCCTGGGACCTGTCAGTTCGTTTCATGTCTTTGGCCTTTGAGGAACTGCTTGGAAATTAGCCAAAACTACTAACCGTGCAAGAACTGTTGAAAGATATGTGTCAAATCATATTCCAGTGCCCTAGGGTATGTGGCCTCCCCGCCATCTGCTCCAGATGCTGGCCTTGGATTTGCTCATGTCTGTGACCTGTTACTGCAAGTGGGTTTATAGGCACCAAGTTTTTCTGTTTTGCTGGACAAGAGCTATCTTTTACCCTTAGCTGCACAGCAAACAGTGGTAGGTGAGTTTGAGTATGAATACGAATCAGTTATTAGGGAAGTCTGGCCAATATAGTTATTTTGCCTTGCATCACTTGCGTATGGCTTGGCTGAGATAATTTGATCAGGATCAGATGTTCCTGACTGCACTTACTCAGTGTCTTGGGCTGGTGTTAGAGGGTGCTGGAGTTCTGTCACGATTTTTAGATCAGCTGAATGGTCCTCTGGCTGATTTTCATGAACTTTACTGTATTGAGCTTCAGGCACTCTGGCCTGGCTGAGAAACTTTAGTCTTGCCACACTAGGGCTTCCCACAGCTGATAATTTCTTCACAGAAATTTAAGTCTTCCTTTTCCAACTTGTACTGTTGTGCAACATTGCTGACTTTCAATAGCTTCATTTAAAAGGTAGCTTGGTGTGATTGCCAGATTCCTGTATTTCCAGCCCATCAAGTGTTTGTGGGATCCTTAGTGATGAAAGTTGTGACAGAAATGTAGTACCCCTTGACTTCTTTTATGGAGTGAGAAGAAATCCTCTCTCCTCTGGTATCCACTGTATGTTTCTAGATTAGCAATGGAATTCCAGAGTGACCCCATGGCCCAGGAGAATGCTTTCACTGCCCCCAACTCTGAGAGCAAGGACACGCTGAGAAACTTCTCTGAGTTCCTGTTGAGGATGTGTGACAGTCTCTGCATCCCCATGGTCATGGTAGGGTTTCTTTTGGACTTTCTCTATTCTTTGTGTACTTGGAAAGGTGCTTTCAGGCATCAAGAGTAGGTTGCACAAGTGTGTTTTTGGGAAGAGAGTATGTAAAGTAAACCAAGAATAGCTGTGGCATTTGCCACCTTCCCAGAACCAAATGTGACATTATACACTCCCATGTAAAATGAGAGTGTGCGGTCTCGGAGGGTGGAAAATCATGAAGCTTCCACGTAGCTGGCAGTGTCTTTCTTCAGGCTGTAGCCTACCTGCCACGCTATCTAATCCATGGCAGCTCTGGATGTTGCAGAAAATGAAGAGAGCCTGAGCTGTTGTTTCACCTTCAGCCACTTCTTCAAAAATTTCCTGTGTCCCAGAAAGCAGTGGTATTTTTGCGCCTGTGATTTCGTTTTCATGCTTTTTTCCAGAAGGTGTTGAGGATGCCCAGTCTAAACGGCAAGGGCAGTACTAAGCTAAAGCCAGGGACACAGTTTAAAAAGCAGCCATGGAGAGTCACACGTGCTGTAGTGCTCCATACAGACCTGTCACTAAGTGAGCAGAATTGTCAGAACAGTGGGACTCTAGCTGTCGTTCTAAATGTTGAGTAAATTTTGGTGGTTTTTTGCCACAGGTTCAGGTGTGAATTCTTGCAGTTGTTGGGAGCTTGGAGATGTTTTGTTTTCTGCTTCCTTGACCAGTCTCTTGGCAGGCAGTTGCAGTGGCATTGCTGTTCTCCTCCCTGAAGGGAGGGTGCAGTGTGTGTCCAGTTTGGCAAAGCTGGAGTCAGTGTGCTCTTTCTTGCTCATTGAACTTCAGTGAAAATTAATTGACTGTGGGCAAATTGCCCAGTGACCCTCTAAAAGAGTGAGTTGAGTCGGTCAGTTCTAAACAGGTTAGGGCTGGGCTCTGTAGAGAGCTTAAGCACCTGTGTTTGCCACTATTCAATAAAACACCGAAGCACAGGTGTTAAGGGTTACAAAGTCAGCTGCATATGTCCTAGGTTGTGTGCTATGCTGGGGAATTCACCATCTGACCTGTAAGAGCACTTACTTCCAGGGCAATATGGGCAGTAACGTCAGTCACTCTGCCTTAAAGCCTAACTGGTTGCCAGCTGGAATCAGGAAGACAGTTCTTGGTTGATGTAATGTCTTGCAGAGTTAGCAGTGCAGCTCATAACGTTGGCAGAGGGAGTGTTAGTTGCTTTCAAAGTGCTCTGTGAGCTTGCGTACTTGCTGCCAGACATTTTGGTAGAAGAGCTGTTACTCCATTTGTTTGGATTTAGAAATCTGAATTTCTGGGTGGGCAGAAGGCCAGAAGAAAGCTGCTGCTTTCCATGTTTATTGTATATCACATACCTGATCTTTTCTTCTTTCCCCAGAACTACCTGGAAAGGGCTGTCAGCCCGTCAGTGATGGAGGTGTTCATCTCATCACTTAATACTCTCTTTACAGTCGTGCCAAACATGCGGAATAAGTTCTCCAAAAAGCTGGGTATGGGGCTAGTGTGGGATCGTGTTCTCTGTGCTCTTAACTTCACTGATGAAACTTGCTGCTGCTGCATATTACTGAGGCAATGAGCTTAATGAGACTTTATGTGGAGGATTATATTACATGTTTATGTGAGTAAGAATAGAGTGCGCAGTCATGTTCAGCAAGATGAAAACATTATTTTGTCTAGCAATGATGATGGGACAGATTTTATTTTAGATAAGTAAGTTGAGTCAGCTTTATCCTTTCCTCTGGAATATTCAGAATTGGCTGTTCCTGTAGACAGGGATTATGCTGGATTTGTTGGTGGGATTTTACTATGTAGAAGTCCTATTTACTCTGTGTATTCCTTACTATTTGCACATCAGAGAGGTGGTGTAGAGAATTCCTCTATTCTAAACATGTGAATCTGGCAGATCTTCCCTTCTCCTGAGGAAACGAATGAATTTCAGATACTCCCATTCAAACCAAACTTGGAGTAGTTTGCTTTGGGAAAGAAAGCCTAACAAATGTGTTCTTGCGGAGATGGCATGCTCTGTTCACCAGGTTTGCTTGGAGATGTGTGAGGGTGGTTATGGGATCTACCTACTCTTTTCCCCTTATCGTTTATGTTCTGTGCTCCTTCGACATTTGTGTCTTGCTTTCTGTTTAGCATCCTCCTCCTTCATCCGACTGACACTGGAGCTGAAGGCCAGATTTTGCTCTGTACAAAGGTATTGTGATGTGTGTATTGCAAACGAGTCCAAAATTTTCGGAGTGGAAAGCAAATCATGTATTATCTAATGCACCTGATTAGACAAGATGGGAGACTGAAAGGCTCAGGAGTGGTTATGTCTTATTGCAAAATGTAAATGGTAACTGACAGTGGAAGAGCTGGATGTGGGAGAGTGGAGAAGCAGTTGGGTAGTGAGCGGGTGGATTTACTCAACATTGTGAGAATTCTGTTCTCCATCATGAGCTGTGCAGACAGAGATAAAGCAGCCTGACTTTGGAGTAGTAAAATCAGTGGATGTTTTGGAAAAAAGGAACAGTAGCATCAGTTCCATCTAAGCTCTGGCTTTGTAGGCACATATTGCCATTATCTTCATTCCTCATGGTGTGATAGCATACAAGAAATGGGAGAGAGGAGGAAGACTTCAAGAGCAAACATTGCAAAGGGTCTTGTCTAGCAGAGGCTGGGATTTCTAGGTTGAGGAACACTTGAGGAGACTCTCTGTGGGTCTGCAGAGATGTTTTGCTTCCTCTTTCCTGTGACTACAACTTATTTAAAGGTGAAACAAAATACATAGCACCCCTAGTCTAGGTTACCATTGTGGAACTTGGAGTGGCGATGTTTGTACCTGTGAATTGTGTGAGTTTCAGTAAGGCCAAATGCCAGGTTCTGCGCTTTGGCCGCAACAACCACAGGCAGTGCTACAGGCTTGGGCTGGAGTGGCTGGAAAGTTGCTCAGCCGAGAGGGACCTGAGGGTGTTGACTGATAGGCAGCTGAACATGAGCCAGCAGTGTGCCCAGGTGGCCCAGAAGGCCCAACAGCATCCTGGCCTGTATCAGGAACGGTGTGGCCAGTAGGACTGGGGAGGTGGTTTTACCCTCGTGCTCAGTGCTGGTGAGGCTGCATCTCGAATCCTGTGTTCAGTTTTGGGCCCTTCACTACAAAAAGGACAATGAGGTACTAGAGCATGTCCAGAGAAGGGCAACACAGCTGGTGAAGGGTCCAGAGAACAAGTCTTATGAGAAGTGGCTGAGGGAGCTGGGGTTTTTTAGCCTGGAGAGAAGGAGGCTGAGACCTTTTCACGCTCTTCAACCATCTTAAAGGAGGTCGTAGAGAGTGGGGATCAGTCTATTCAATCAAGTAACAAGTGTCAGGACAAGAGGAAATGGCCTCATGTTGCACCAAGGGAAGTTTAGGTTGGATATTAGGAAGAATTTCTTTACTGAAGGGGTTACCAGGCATTGGAACAGGTTGCCCAGGACAGCGGTGGAGTCCCCTTCCCTGGAGTTATTTAAGAGTTGGGTAGACCTAGCGCTTAGGGATATGATTTAGTCGAGGACTTGTCAGTGTTAGGTTAATCATGGAATCACAGAATTGCCTAGACTGTAAAAGACCTTTAAGATCATTGGTCCAATCATTAATCTAATTAGGTTAATGGTTGGACCGATGATCTTACAGGTTTTTTGCAATCTAGGCAATTCTGTGATTCTGTAAAGGGTGTGGGGGAGGAGTGATGTAGGCCTCTGAATGCAGTAGTGTGAGGTGCCAGGCAGGATGTATTACAGTGCAGGATGTTTGATCATGTCCTGTTCTGCAAGGAAGTCATTGGAGAGAGAGAAATACTTGGAAATAGAATTGTTCTCACCCTTTTAGTTAACATTTTGTCATTCTTCATTCTTCATCCATGGAAACACCATTGCTACAAAATGTCCTTACCAGTGTTTGCCAGTGGAAGCAAATATCGAGAGCCACCCTCAAACACCTTCCATTCTCTGCAGTTTTAAGGGTCCTGCCCTTACAGGTCTCCTTGCGTATACCAGGGACGATGACTGGGAGAGTACCTCCCTGTGTTCGTGTTGTTCCAAGGCACATGAATGCATTCACTGTCATCACCATGTACACCCACCACATCTGTGAGCTGACTGTCCCTCAGGAATTGCTGATTTTCCTGGAAGCCCAGGATGGCTCCTGGAGTCTTATCATGGTGAACGTGCTCGTATGTGATCATTCAGAAAACTGATTCGGTAAACTGAGGTTCTGGCAGATTGTGTGTCATATTACAAGTATGAAGTGGATGTTTCTAGCTTTCTTCACTGTACCTTTCTGTTCTTCTTCACAGTAATCCTGCCTTGAATCAGGCCTGTTCCAGCTTCCTCTGCAGCTTGTGCCTGAGCCTTTACTCTGCCACAGAGAAGGAGAGAACTTCTTCTCAGGAGGGCAAGTTTTGGGAAAGAGATAAATTCCTTCATTTAGTTTGAGGCCCTGCCACCATCTATTTGGGCAATAGGTGCAAAAATAATAATTAAAAAATACAAAAGAGGAGGGAAGGGAGGACATGCATAAGATCTTTTTAGAGATTTTTTCCTCGGCTTTTTTATAAGCTCATTCAGCAAGGACGTAACACTCAGAGAATACCTTTAGAAGAGTTTGGAACCCTACTTGAAAGAATATATTTCATCTGCCTATGGTTTTGTTTACATGGTGATATCAACTAGCACAACTTTGCATGGCTTAATTGAAACAATATTACTTGCCTCATAGTCACTCATATCTGTATATTAAAGTGATTTTTTTCCTCTGGTGTACTCTATAAATCTTTCCTATCTATACTGTAACTTTTCATAATAGGTTAGTCTCAAATAAATGAGATGAAAGTTTCCACATCACAAAAGCCACTTTTCCCACTGGCAGTCGTTGGTTATCATACAGGCAGCATCAACAAAGAGCTGGGAACCTCAAACAGAAGTGTCCTTTCATCCTCAAAGCCAGCTCCGTTAAATCAGGTCTCACACCTCTGTTCAGGGCAATTCATGCTTGCTGTACGCAGCCTGTGAGGTAGTAGGATGGTTTTGATATTTCTTACATCAAGAGCTTCCCTAATTTCATGTGCCTGAGTTAGAGCAGGCAGATGCTTCCATCCCCCTGTTCCACTCTCATTTGTCATAGACATTCCTCCTTGCTGCCTGCCTGCTCACGTTAGCTTTATTTCTAGAGCAAGAGATGTCTGAGCTCCTCCAGAAGGGTCTGCCTCAGTCAAACTACACTGTTGCTGAAAGCCTTCTCCTCCTGACTGAAACCCCTGAACCTTTAGTGTTGGATCGGTCTCTTTGCAGCCATCAACACTGCTTCATACTACTCTTGTACTTCGCCTACACCGTTGGGGACAGGTGAGCCAAGAGTATACAAGATGAACGGTTTTGTGGCCATTACATACCGTGCATTGGTGCGTAAGGCATGTCTCATGTTATTGTTTCCACTCCAATCTCCTTGAATGCAGGTTTGTCCCAGAAGCAGATTTATTTTTACCTGTAAGAAATTTCCTCCTATCAGCACAGGACTACGGAGACTCTCCCCCTCCATACATACTCAGAGCTGCACTTTACCTTCTTGCTGTCTGTCAGGACAAAGGCAAAGCCCTGGACTTGGTAAAAGGAGATTTTGTTCCTACCTCTTGGACCCTCTCTGTTGAAACTAAGGTTTCTCCCCACTCCCATCAACCCTCTTGCAGAAAGTATTTTGACATAGGTGGTGTGATGAGCAGTGAATGAGTGAAGAGTACACAGTGCATCTACACTCTGGAAAGTTAACTGTGAAAAGTCACTAGGGAATACAGATTTGGCTGAGTAAACTTATGTATGTGTGGGAAGTGTAAATGCGTTGGGTAGGCTGTGAATTCACGTACGGAATATAATAAATTTCATAGCTTCAGTCTCCTGAACGCATCAGCCTTTGCAGCAGGCTTTCTAGTGTTCCCATATGGCTCCTTGCTGCTGCAACGCTTTGAGCGCTGTATAAAGCCTACAAATTTCTTAGCCTTTGTGATGCAAATGGGCTTCACACAATGATGTTTGACTGATATATTTGATTGTCTACTTAAAACACAGTGTAACTGTTTCTCACAGTAAACTCTCATCACTTCAGCTTTTTTGATATTCAGTCTCGAGTGATTATTTTGTTCTCTCTCCCCCTTTCCCTCCCACACACTTGCCAGAGGTCGTTGTGTACCATAAGGAGGATCCTGGATAATCTTCCAGAGCTGAGCTTGGTCTACGTTCATTGTCCTCTC
>NW_009733391.1:23679-40429 GCF_000703405.1 Apaloderma vittatum
CTTCCTGCGCTACCCTGAACTTATGGGGAGATTTGGACACCAGGTCCTCCAACTCTGGTTTTCCTGGGGAGACGGCAAAGAAACCGAGAGTAATGAAGCTGGTTTTGGCGCATCTGATCAGCTGAACAGTGGTAACCCATTACTTCCCATTCTGAAGAGCAATTCCAGCATCGTACTTATTTTACTGGTATGTGACTTTCACAAGGACAGGCTGCTATCCTGACCCTGGTTTGGGGGGCTTTTTGGTTCTTTAAAGCTCTTAGTACTTTTACGAGGCCAAGGGTTCTGCCAGAAGGGCCCATGTGTGTGTACGCAGACATCCATCTCCCCAGGAAGCCTGAGATGAAAAATGGGTCCGTGTAGCGTGTTAGCTCTTTCTCTGTCATCCATCCACTGTGATAGAGAGGTGTCTTCTGGATGTTGCCTCGGAAGGAATCTGAAGGGTGCTGCTGATGTATGCCATGAAAAACCCTGTTCCTTTCTCTGTCGATATATACATCTGGGCACTTCAGATTCTTCTGTGGTAGCCTTTCAAGAAGCTGTTTTGCTGATTTGGGAGCAATGGCTTACTACTGAGAGATGAGAAGGGTATGAGGAACAAAGAACTGAAAAAGTATCATGCAGAGAAGAGGTCTTGAGGGCATGGCTTTCTGTTTGCTTGGGGTTTTAATTTTGTTTGGTTTTAACTGGAGAGTCTTGTCAGAGGTTTTTGCAGTACTCTTGAGTTTTCAGGACTGCAAATACCACATCTTATTGCTCTTAAAAGATAAAATAAAAATCTTGGAACAGGGAAAATTAATCAGTGCAGGGGAGAAGGGGTCTTGAAGTAGCAGTTTGTTTGCCTTTGGCTGATGTAGTGAACCCTGTTAACCCATGTGACCATGACAGATTCCAGGTCCTGATGGCTGTTCAGAGACCACCTCTCACTTTTGAGGTGAGTGTTGGTCTCTTCTCCCAAGTAACTAGTGACACGACAAGAGGAAATGGGCTCAAGTTGTGCCAGGGGAGATTTATATTGGATATTAGGAAAAATTTCTTCACTGAAAGTGTGATGAAACATTGGAACATGCTGCCCAGGATGGTGGAGTCACCATCTCTGGAGGTGTTCAGAAAAAGAGTAGACGTGGCACTTCAGGACATAGTTTAGTGGTCATGGTGGTTGGACTTGATGATCTTAAAGGTCTTTTCTGGCTGTTATGTTTCTATGATTTCACCTCTCCCACCTGCCCTGTCACCCCTCCCCATCAATGGCCACTTGTCCCATGACTGTTCATCAGTCACATCCTAAATACTTGCTGACATTTTCACAAAAGAACATGAGATTTTCCTTTAAGAGCAAAAGCTAAGAACTGGGATGTTTCTTCTCCAGTCTGTTAGAGAAATTAAAACAGGCTGGAGAAGAATGTCATATGGAGCAGATTTATGCCAGCAGAGCTGCTTGTGCAGACAGCTTCCTGCCCCTTTTTCCTGAAGGTCTCAGAAATGGGCAGGAATCAGGCTCAGAACTGGACAGTTTTTTTTTTTCTGATACAGGCAGCCTATTCTTATCTTAACTGCTTTCCCTAGGTATCGGGTCCCACAGCCATTTCCTCACCATCATCCCAGTTTGGATGCTTAACTACTGTGTGTGTGATAGGGGAAGGCTGCTGGGAAAGGCAGTAAGCTGGGAAGGCTGCTGGGAAAGGCAGTAAGGTTTGCTTTCTGAGACCAGGTTTCTCTTTACCTCTTTCAGCTGGCTACCATTTGCAATGCAGTAGCCAGGACTGCTGGGGGAAGAGAGGAAAGGTAGTGCTGAGACAATACATGTTGAGACAATCATAGTATGTCAGCACTACCAGGGATTTTCTGCTTGATCTTTATGGAACTGCATCTGACCATGCTGTGCAGCTGAATTTAACATTAACAACAAAAGTGCACCCAAATTAAGACTACTGGCTCTGAGATTCAGCTCAGAGACTCCAGACAGAGCTTTGTGGTCAAGAAGTAGGCTCATGGGCTGCATGCTGCGTACACGACTCTTCCATTTTCTGCAACTGAGTGATTGCTTGTCTGGTTTATGTACGTTTCATGCAGTTTAGCTGTTCCGTTGCTACTGCAGATACAAGGCTGCCAGCCTTTTGAAAACGAGTAACTGTGGACTGACTCATAAGCTTGATTTTAGGTAAGCATCTTTAACATGCAACCTGATTTTTCAAAACAACAAGGAGAGCAGAAGTGCCAGAGGGTCTGTACTCTTTAACAGGGCTCTGGCTTTAGGATCTCTCTTATCTAAAACCTTGGCCTTAAATATGTGTTACCCCGACACTTGTGGGCTGTACTGGAGTTACATAGCCCAATGCATTCTTTCAGTGGGGTGTTACACAGAGGTGCCTGCCAGCCAAGAGTCCGTCTGCTGTATTCAGTTCTCTATTTAATCAGGATGTACTTAATCTGAATGGTGCTTTATTAGGCTGTTTCCCATGGCACACGATTAGCATAATAGTATTAAATAGCTGTGACTTCTGCCTAATCAAGGCGGAAAGGTAATGTGTATGCTTCTTCACTCGCAGGACCTGGTCTGCTCGAGCTCTGTGGAGGTGGCTTGGAAGGTGTTGATGACTCTAAGGACCTTCCTGGAAAGAAATGAGGATGTCCTGGTCTGTGACCTCCTCCGGAATCAGTTCCTACAGATTTTGCAGGAGCTGCTGGTACAGAGCAGCTCGACCTCCTTACAAGGTGACTCCTGTCTGTGACTTGGTCTTGCTGTAAGGTCAACTGGCAGGTTAAATGGCTGAAGGGATGCAGTCTGGGATCAAATGGTTTTGAGCGGCTTCAGTACTTACTGGCATAAGAAAATTTATGTACAGACCTGTGCTGATTTAGTTTCCTTCTCTAGAGGTTCTTGTTTTGAATTGAGAGAATATTTTTTGGATTTAGGTTGTTCTGGCTTCAAACTGTGATTGTTAAACCAAGGCCAGGTTTTCTTATACTATCATAAGTTTTCAAGTGGAGAGCTGTGCTGGTAAATCTCCCAGCTTGAGCAGAGGCTCAGCTGCTGACTGAAAGACATCCTCTTTCTTGTCTCTTTTCTCTGCAAAACAGCTTGGTGTGCCTTAGTACACTTGGTTCCCAGGGCACAGGGGCTGCGAGCAGGGATTGTTTGAATTGTTCATTATATTGATCTCCAGACAAGAACTGTGGTATTACCAGCTCTCACGATTTTATTAAATCTCTCAAAGATTTAGAGAGGTTGTGGGTGAGGGAAATCCCTCTGTTTTCCTTACTAGCCCTGGCTATGGAGTTGGGACTGTTGTCCTGTCATGAACAGTGCAAAGCAGCCTGTGAGCTTGAGCTGAAGAAGGGAGCAGTGCTGGGATAGGGGCCAGCACAGCTTTTACTTATGGCCAGTGACACTTATGAGAGCCCTGCTCTCTTTATAATGTTTTCCTATGCAGTAGTTGGACAGAAGCAACAAGAGAGAAAGTGTTATTGTCCAACCTCCAGTAGGCTGGAGAAGAGGGAGGTTGAAAGCAGGAGCATGAGGCTACAACATTATAGATAAAGAAGGCAATGTTGGCATCTGCTAGATGTGATATTGTTTGGAACTGTGCGCATACAGACTTGCAGTGTCCCTCTGTGGCTGATCAAGGGGTTCCGGGGACTGTGGGAAGGCAAATTGCCTTTTTCCTATTGCAGAAATCAAACTACTGGTGATGGGAGACAGGACATTGGGCTTGAGGGGTTTCTGCAAGATTTGAGCCCTTCTGCTGCCACTAATATCCCCAACTCCTCTTCATACTATGTCTTGAACTCATTAGCTGAGCTACTGGCAGCCCTATCCAGAAAGTCAAACACCAGATTTACCCTGGAAACTTGATTTCCTTGTCTCCCAGCACATGGGCAGCTCTCTGTGAGGTCTAGTCAACAAAGGGATCTGCACCCCTTTCAAACAGCAGCCTGCTCTTAGGCAAGAAGAAGGCCCAAAGTGGGACTCCATCAAGAATATGTTAACATTAAAAACACCAGTAAATGTTTCCTCCTCAAAACCCAAAACTTTGAGCCTTTGTGAAGACGTTTTCTGGAGGCAATAATTGCTTGCTCTAGGTATGTCTGTGTACACTACAAATTCTTTACCTGTTTACAGTGCTGTGGAAGAGTGAGTAATATAGAGAGTTGCCCTGAGTGTTGGTGGTCAAAGCATCTCCCTTCTCCTCACGTACAGATGTACCATGTGGGGCTCTCACTTCTGCTCTCTTTGCTCTGCCCTGTAGGGTGGGATGGACACAGCATTTTCCTCCCTCAGAAGGTGGAGAAGAAGAAATGCTGTGCAGCCAAGTGCTCTGAGGTGCTGGGCTTCTATCAGAGCATGGGCTGCCAGTGATGGTTGAGTAGATGGGAAGAGGGCAGTCAGCAAAGGACTGGTAACTTCTAGCTTGTCAGGGGTGTCAATTTGAATATGCAGTGGCCATGGCCCTTACATGACCCCAGGCCCTGTTTTCCCTCCTCTTTTCTCTGGCCAGCCCACAGTGGCAGGAAGGAGGCCTGATCCAGAGGGAGCTGCGGAGATGAGAATTAAGTTGGGAGCGTGTGTGTGTCTGTGTAAAGGGGGAGTACTTCATTCCCTAACCCACCCTCATTCCTGAGCTGGAAAATTAACAATTTTTGGCATGCCTTAAGGTACAACAGTTCAGAGTTCGCTGACAAGCTAATCTGCCTGTGCCCTTCTTAGGTAACAGGAACCTGCCTGTTTTGATGAGCCTCCTTTTTCTGGTGCAGCTGCGGAGCAAGGGTGTTAGGGAGCTGGACAGCACAGATTTCAAGCTGCTTCACCAGGGTGAGTCTGTGCATCCATCCATCTTCTCTCAGGGGGCTTTGATCTGTGTTTAGTAATTATTCCATAAGATAAAGAGGGGCTGGCTCTTTGTCTTTTGAGAAAGGTGTACTTTGCATTACAGTTATGGTTGTTTTGGCATACTTTCATAGCCAAAGCATTATAAAGAGCCCTGGTTACCAGTTCAATCAACAAAACCCAGGTTCTCTGCCGTTTGCTTTTACAATACATTTGTTGCCTGAAACCTCACGAGGTAGCCAAAGTGTTCTCCTGACCATGACATGATTTCAGGGTCTGGGACTGTTGTTGACTTGGCATACAACTGATGTGCTTCCTGAAACATACTTCTCCATCCACACTTGCTAACACACTCCTGTGAGGTTCAGGCCCTAGGGGTGTCTTGTGAACCAGCCATCAGGGACCAGCAGCCTGGGGAACCTGGGCTCTCCTTTGAGTGTGAGTCCAGAGTACATGAGTCCCAACCTGCTGCAGGACTTGCCAACTCCACCCCAGAGACGTGGAAGAGCAGCCTGAGTTTGTTTATAGTCAGCATGACGTGACCAGCTCTCTTGTCTGGTGATCCTTACTCAGTGACTTCTCCCTTCTTACTTGGCTATTGGAAGTTTGTGCAGTCCATAAAAAAAGGGGAGATACTAGGGGTAAGTTCAGCTGATCCATCTTCTTGTCTCTTCCTCTCTTTGACAAATTGATCTCTACAGCAGATTTGAAAGCCTATCCCCTTCAGTTTGAAACGTTCCATGTCTCAGTTCTGCCTGTGTTGCCCTTGTAAAGAAGCAATGTTTCACAGACATTTGTTATCCAAGCGGACTGGGGGTGTGGAAAAGGTGTCCTCCTTGTACCAGCCCTTTTTAGCTGCTGTGATAGCAGAGCACAGCTCAGCTGCTCCCAGGAGTCACAAGTTCCTTCTGCTCTTGCTTTCTGCTCCATATTTTTCAAGACGAATTTCCTCCTGCCCTAGCTACCCCCTTCATTCCTTGCTGAGCTCGCCAGGCTATGTTCTTCAGGGATGGATGTGCAGGGCGCCTTTCTCTGATGAGGTCTATGTGAAACCAGCTTGTAGATGGAGGGATGTTAGGAAGCGTGTTGATGTGTGTTTTTTGAGAATTGCTTACTCAGACTGCAAGCTCTTCAAGAGATCTCCTATGACAGTTTTGCTGAGCCTTGCAGTCCTGGATTTCCCTCCCAAACTCTTGCTAAAGGTTGTTCTTAAGTGTTTGGTGTTTGCAATGAATATGGCATGTTTATTCCTAGTGTGAGCAGAGTTGGTGAGAGTGGAGAGCACATCTCCCTGTGCCATTCCACAGTCTGGTCACCATGTGAGACAGGCACGGGACTGATTATGATTGGCCTAGTGTTAGGATTAAACTCACTCTGTGGAAACAGGTAACTTACAATCTGTTGCTCTTGGATTCATTACTGACCAATGCAACGTGTGCCCTTTAATATGCCTTTTTCTATCCCTTTCCCCTTTATCATCCTCCACTGCACTCTCTGGTCTAAAGCAAACACTCTAGGGCAGATACCTATTGCTTTGTACCATGCTCTGTTTATTTTTGCCTTTTTTTCACGTTTCCATTTTCTTTTGTTTCCAGTCAGTAATCTCTGTGGGAAATGCAGGCCAAGGGACACTGACCTCCTGCAGCCATCCTTGAATTTTCTGTACTGGAGCCTTCATCAGACAACACCTTGTAGTCAACAGAGAGGTGAGGCAAGATTGTGTTGATTGCTAAGTTAATCTCGGTGGGTTTGTAGCTTGGCCATCAGAGACTGCATTCTAATTATCTGAGCACATAAGTTGTATTTTTCACCTTCCAAACACAGTGTTACACTTAACAAAAATCATTTTATATTTGGGATGAGGTTGTTTGGGTTGAGGGTTTTGATTTGGTTTGTTTTTGCTGCCTTCTGATGATTCAGGAACTGGCTGCTGAGAGACAGAACCACTGTATTTTTCTTGTTTGTAAACCGCAGCAATGGGGTTTCAGTGCCTTGTTTGAAATGTTCTGATATTGCATGGTTCAAAATATTACATAATAATAGAGAACAGTTCTAACCAGACTTCCAGCTGTGTTAGCTGAAGGCTGGCCATTCTGCCATGGTTCAAAATATTAGGTAATAATAGAGAACAGTTCTAACCAGCCTTCCAGCTGTGTTAGCTGAAGGCTGGCCATTTCATTAGTTGACCGAGTGGTGGCCTGTGCTGAGGGAGATGGATGCCAGCGTAGCTGGACAACTTTACTCTGATGAGCCCTGGCAGCTGGGGCTGCTGCCTCACTGCAGCAGGGGTGTGCTCTGCGCTTGCCTTCTGCTTGTCAAGCTGGTTTAACCTGTGCCATCCCGTCAGCCTCTCTGATTATATCTCTCCCATGCAGCAGTGGCTGTGCTGCTCTCCAATGTGTCCTTGGTAGACCTCCTGCAAAAGGTTTTGGAGTGCACCTGGTTGCGGTCCCCTCCCTCCGAACCTGCTTACCTCTCACCTGAGGATGCCTTGCTGTGCTCTGGATGGCTGTTGGTTGCGTCCCTCTTACTTTATCAGCATCGCTACAATACTGAGGTTAGAACCACTCTAGTGTTCAGATCCAGGGAATGACTAAACCTTAAAATAAAGAGAATATTTTAAAAAAAATCTTTATTAGCAGAGGACAGCAGTTTGCTTTGGCCTGGAATATACTTGCCTTGGTTGCGCAAGTTGTTCCCTTATTCACTTCTGCAGCAGGACTGGAAACTGGCGTGTCACTAAAGGCTGAGACCTGAATCACTGGAGAGTTAGAGAGGAGCAGAAATTCTGGGAGAAAAAGTGCATGCCCAGCCCTCCTGATCTAAATAATTTTCTTCTTCAGGACAGAGCAAAATACATTCTAAGGCCCTTCTCAAGGGAAGGCTGGGGTGGGAGACACAGCTTCCACATTGTAAACTTCTTTTTTAATACGGAAATGGTCCGTAGTGGAACAGTCAAAATTCAAACCTATTATTGGCAAGTAAGTGTTCAATATTAGCAAGCTCTTATGAATGTGGGCAGCTGTCATTGTATTTGATGCTTTGCAGTCCAACAAGAGAGCTAAGCTGGAGTTGTCAGCTGATACAGGGATGACAGCTTTGAAGGAAGCAGTTTCTAATGCCAGTACAAGGGGATGATGTTTCCTTTTGAAATGTCTACTCAGGTCTCTCTCCCTCTCTTGATAGGGAGTTAAAGGAGGTAAGCAGGGTAGCACGTGGTGAGTTGTGAGCTCTGCTCTTGCCCACATGCCCATCAGGGTGTGTTCTTTGGGAGTCGGTGCGCATGTTTGCAGGTGACAAAATCACATTAAGGCCATGCGTGTGTCTGCCCAGAGGCAGGGGTTGGTTTTCTAATGCTGAGGGAAGATGTCTTCCAAAAGGCTTGGTCAGACCAAGTCTATTACCTTGCAGCTATGCTGCCTCTGCTTGGGTCTTACAGCATGGCACTTGTACGGGCTGTCAGTTGTGTGAATTCAGAGCAAGACCTACCCGTCCCTCCTCTGTTAACTGCTGAGCACAACTTATGTTCTCAGTTTCGAAGTCAGGGCCATGTCTGCATGGTCAGTGTTGTGCCAGTCCCACAAAGGATTCAATTCTAGGGGCTAGTATTGAGCTTCATGATCTGAGAGTGACTCATGGCTCATATTGATCCCTGAAGTGCAGTCTTTTAGTGGCTGATGAACCTGTTTGACTTCATCAATACCTTACTGGCTTGATGTGCTGTAATGTGCAATCCAGTATCCTTCTTGCACCAGAGATGGGGAAAGAAACTACAGATACAGGTGGCAAATGGACACAGTTCAAGGCTGCTTCAGTGTTTCTAATCTTCTGCTGAGGGAGAAGGAGGGGAGATAGGAGAAGGACTCTGTTTTCTTGCTTCTTTCTGCTGCTCACTATAGCTGAAGTTGCATAAAGCATCCTGGAGGCTCTTGTAAGAGAGCTTTTGGCTTTTGTGGCTGTGAATGTGACCTGATGCCAGGCTGTCTCCTCAAGCCCACAGGTTTTTAGAGAGGAACAGAGGCTCTGAGAAATGGCCACATTCATCTCAGGCTGATGTTAATAGCAAGGAGTTGTGTGGCCACAGCAAGCTTGCATCCTAACTGTCTTACTGCTACTGGCTTTTGCAGAAGCCTGTGGATAAATATGGGTCATGAATGGTAGGCTATTAAAGACTTCGGCTTATCGGTTTTTGGGCAAGTAACCACTGCCACCCTGTTACAGGAGGTACTCCTAGCTCTCCAGTTGAATGTTTCTTTCTTCAGAAGATGGTTTGAAGGAATCAGCTCTGTGGTTCTTATGCCTGCCCTCCCATGCCAGCTCTCTGCCTTGCTGAAGAGCTTGAACCCTTCTGGGGCTTTATGAGGCTTCATGCCGTTGCTGCTGGATGGCTGCTCTGTGGGGAAAACAGCGTATTGCAGACTGCCTTCTCAAGCCCACCTTTCCCGTTTCCCCTAGTTCTCAAGTCCCTAACTTCCTCTGCCTCCTTCACTCACGCCATAGTTACTAGCCCTGGGCTTTCTGGGAGTTTCCCAGCTCCAGCAGGCAAGGACCTATTCTTGTCACTGCTTGCGTTTGGCTACCTGGCTCCATGGTCTTGCTGAGTGGCTGTGTGGGTCGGGTACAGCCATGTTTGGTGGTGGTTTTTCCTGCTACTCTATGTGCTCAGCAGGCTGACAGCTGTGTGCCAGAAGGCCTGCAGGGAGTAGTGAGAGTGAGACACGCAAAGAAGTTACGTTGCGGTTTGGAAGCTGCATTGGGCTGGGAACTGGTGGCAAGTGAAACTTCAGGGCTCAGTGATGTGACTGCCCCATCTGGGTCAAACTCCTGAAGTCCCATTGTTGTTGTTCCCATCTTTTTCAATGAGCGCCAAGGGTTAATGTCTGAGGACTTTATGTAGGGAGCTTTTTGCCTGATCTAAACTAGCAACATTTTTTCTCTTCTATTTCCTTCTTCTCTAGGTTCACCAGACTCTCTCTGTAGACTTAACAAAAGTCCTGAATGCAGTCATCTTCAGGAAGAAGCAGCCAATCCTGCTGTTAGGTATTTTGTGTCTCTTACAGGGATTTCACTGAAAGCAGCTACTAGTACAGGCAGCAAGGGGGAACTGGTGACTGTGGATTGGGATAGTGGAGGTGCTGGTGAGAATCTGGAAGCTTTGGTCCATTTGGCTTTGGGAGTGTGGAACTGATGGTTTCAAAGAGTAAAAAGGGAGTTCTGCTGTGTTTGAACAAATCCTCCTTGGAGGTTGGTAGTGACATCTGGAACTGAGCATGAACTGGGATAGCATCTCGAGGGAGGAGACAAACAAGAGAAGTCATGTTGCTATTCCTGTCTGCAGCTGTCAGCAGCTGCTGGGCAACTCCGATGGGCCCTTAAGCCCAAATTTTCTCTCCTCACCCTCTCCAGTGCTATTGCATAGGCACCAACACACAGGTCAGGGGAGAGGAAAACACTGATACACACTAATAAGTGGCTTCCTGTCTAGTGAGCATCATGCAGTTCCTGAGATCTGTCCTGCAACAGAACTTCTCCTCCTCCCTGCTGGTGATCGTTCGCCAAAACACTGCCCAAGGTGCTACAGAACCACAGCCCTCATCACTGCAGGATGCTGCCTTGCACCCCCTTGCCACACAGCAGGTCTTCTCACTTGTCATCAGTCTGCAGAACCTTTTGATGCATGTCCAGCTGCAGGTATATAAAAATACGACTTTTGGAACAACATTAGTGTTGGGTACACTTACCTGAGGAGAAACCACCCCATTACAGAACCAAAGGGGCTGCCTTTTTTTAATTTTGTCTTCTACCTCCACTTTCCATCCCTTGGAGACATGTGATGATGAAGTGGGAAAATGCTCTTGCTGCAGCGTGGTGCAGCGAGAAAGAAGGTAAATCCAGCTGTGCGGTACTCCCTGCTGCTGAACTGGATAGCTGAAATTCCATGTACTAATGACAGTCTCTGTTTTCCCATCTCCTGCTCTGCAGGCACACCACAGCCATTGGGACAGAGGTGGGAAAAGCGTAACAAATCCTAGTCCCTCCCCCACACCCATGACAAGGTGCTTTGGGGGGTAGTACATCAGTTTAATATTTCACTCTCTCAAGCGATGTTGGGCTCGTGTCTTTATTCTTCGAAGGCTGTTACTCATTTTTTTTTAGTCTGAGAATAAGTAGTCGTGCCTTTGTCTGGCTTCTTGACGTGACAGATAATTTGCAGCATGTTGCAGCCCGTGAAGGAGATGAAGGGTGTTATTTTCCTGTGCTGCCTGCTCTTCAGATCCTGCCACTTTTTGAATTTTTCTCTTGTAATAGCTGTTGATTGATTTTTATTCTTTTTTTTCTTCGCCATCTTGGTATTCCAGAAAGACTTGCTGCTCTCTCAAGCTGTGGTTGCCTGCCTGGAAACCTTACTGGAATACCTGTATGTTAAGAACCAGGATGTTGGTAAAGTTTTCCTGCTCTTTCTTTTCCTGGGTTTCCCTCCCATAATGATTTTGAGTTCTTTTATCTCCATCTTGTAGCACTCTGGAACAGATGTTTAATGAGTTTATGCCCAATAAGAAAAATTATTTTTATGCCTTAAGTTAATTGTGTGCTTTGTGGGATGAAATCACAGTGCTTGGCTCCCCTGCAGGCATGAGCCCTCACTTTGGCTTTGGACACCAGGATGCTTTCCAAAAGGAAAAATGTCATTCCCCACCCCCCAATATGGTAAGAGTGAAAGATTTAGGTGTGGAAGGAGTATAGGAATAGTCTTTCACTCCCAGGCCAACCTTTAGACCATAAATATAGGGAAGAGAGGATCTGAATATGATGTATCTTCCACATGGAGAGCCTCAGTCACAGTTTGGCCCTCAGAGAGGGGAAGGGAGAGCAGAGGGCTAGGCAGCCTTAGGGAATGGAAGCTGGAAATTCTAGATTTCCGGAGGCGAATGCAGACCTTGGCTTTTGGAGTCCATGTCAGACCTAATGCATACCATGGTAGCAGCGTAACATAATATGACAGCGTTATACAGTTGAGTGAAGGAATAGACCCTTCTGCTTATTGTCAGCCTCCTGCCACAAAGTCCATGTGCTGCCTTGATCTTAAAAAAGACAGAAACTTCTCTGTACCCTGATCCGTTGAATTCAGTCATTTAAATGCTAAGAGAGGAAATGGAGTGAATGAACACCAGACAAAAGGGACACTTGATGGCAGAGAGGCAGCAGCTGAATGAAGATGTACTGCTGCAGATGAATGACAACCAGGAGCAGAAGGGAGGCTATTAAAAGACTGGGTTAAAAAAAAAAAAAAAAGTGTCACGTTTTGAGGACGGTCCACTGATTTGGGATTACACAAATGAAATGCTGCTTCAGCAGCAGATGAACCTATCACTTTGACTGCCTGAGTTTTTGCTGTGGTGCAGAAGTTCACAACAGCAATAACAGGAATCTCCTTATTTGAAGCACAATGAGGGTCATAGCTATGTTTGACTGAAAGATGCGAGAATGTGGCAAAGAGTGCGGCCTGGGCTCTGCCTCTTGGAGTTGCCTCATTTGAGACTTTCTAAAACCCTCTCCTGGTTCAGAGATTTTTCCAGATGTGCAGAGCAGGCTCAGTGCACAGTGCCGTATTTCCACCAGCTAAAAGATACTGCCAAAACATTTTACATGAATTTCTAGCGTTGTTTTCCTATAGAAAAGATTCTTGTAGTGGCATTAGAGAGGTAACATGACTGCTGCCAGTGGAAAAGGGACCTTTCAAAAACTCTGATGTATTGCCATGGGATTACAAGTTATATCTGCTGACCTGTTGTACTTGTTCATCCCTTGCTCCTATACTGCAATAAATACAAGGTAATAACACTTCAGTTCAGTGAGAGACTTTGTGCTGTCACAGTGACCTTTAGCTTTACCTCTGTTTATCCTATATGTTCCTTATTAAGAACATTTTCTCTACTTGTTTGCATTGCTGCCATCAGCCTGGCTGTTCCCCATGGTTGCTTTCTGGTGCAGATCCAGGCTCAGTTTGTGCAGCTTATATTATAGGGCTTTCTTCATTCCCCAAAGGGTATTCTGCAGCTAAATAAAACCCATGGTCAGGAAACTTGTCCTCATATTGAAACCAGAGGGTATTATTTTTAAAACCCTGGGCTAAAGATATCCCCTTACTATTTTATGACATGCACCCCAGGAGAAGGTTTCTCTTCCTGTACCAGCATAAAGATGGACAAAATGCATTTTCTGCTTTAAAAAGCTATTAAGCTCTTGTCCTCATGACTAACTCTTGCCCAAAGAGTGGCAGATTAAAAATCAAATCAGAGCAGAGCAAAATGCGCCCTTACTGTTTCACGGCACGTGTTCTAGACGAGAAGACTTGGGGTCAGTATTGAAGACTGTCCTTATCTGGGTCCAGCCTGTCACTTGGCTGATTTTAAGGCTGTCATTAATTGGCTTCTCCTTCCCTTCCAGCTCTACATGTTGCTTCACAACCCTGGCACAGGTTCCTGCTCTTTACACTACTCGATGGGGGCCAGAAGTCCCTTCTGCAGCCGGTGGTTCTCAGGCTGATGACTTTGGTGAGTGGGGGAAAGGCAGGCTGTTCTCCATTTTTTCCTGTATGTCAGTACAGTACATGTGGGTCAGTTGTTGGAACTTCACCCTACACACACACACAATCTCAGATACTGCTGTAGCTTTGCCTGGCACTATGTCCGTGCCCTACAATACTGATATTTTCAAGTGAAGTTCCCTTCCATACTTGCAGAAACTGCCCACTCTTAGTCCTTTCTTCTGGTGTTTGTAGCAGTTTATTATATAATCTATTTATAGATTATATAATTATATAATGCCTGGGGAGGACCGGGGAAAATCTCCAGAGAACATGCAACTGCTGTTACTGGCTAGGGAGCATGCTGCTCTTTCTGGAGAGCAGAGCTCTGCTTGACATAACAGCTTCTCTCCCTGTCTTTGACCTTCCAGACCTGACTTTTCAGCACAGGGAGCTGCCACAATCTATTACCTTGCTGTCCACAGGGTTTGTGAGCAAGAGGGGGAAATGTGATCCTACCCAGCAGAAATACTGATGATAAAGCCCTCAAGGCTGTGAATAAGAGAAAGGGGTTGTTAAAGTGAACCTTCACCCTCCAAATACAGTATGAGTCTGTGAATATTTGCTATTCTTATTTCACTTTTAAAAGGTTTTCTGGTTTATTTTAGTTCCTTCTGAACCTAAACCAAAATAAGTCTGGTTATAAATTAGAGCACTGTCGACACACATATTTGCAGTGTTTCTGATAGAAGTGGTATAAAAATCAAGCCCGTGGTTAAAGTGCTGCGGCATCCATTTACATAGAAGAGATCTTTCGAGGAGACGAGTCACTGTTGGAGCTTGTGGATCTTTTGCTGTTTAATGCCTCTTATTTTTCCCTTTGTCCAAGTTTCTGAGATATCAGAGCAGCAATATTATTTCTCAAAAAGAAATTAGCCAGATTCTGCAGGAGGCAGCAGAAGCCAACTTAGCAGAGCTGCCTGAGGCCACGTCTTGTGCTCTTCACCTTTTCCTTTGTCAGGTGAGAGAGCTGCGACTGCCTAGGAAAATAAGATGGGAATCCCTGGGGGTGTGCTTTAGCCTTTGATGGGAAGCCATAAACTTCCTTTGAGGAGGTTATAGTAAGATGAAGAGGAATTCTTCAGCTGATAGCTTGGCCTACTGCCATGAGGGGTGTACAATGAAATTGGAAAGGGAGTGATGCCAGCAGCTGCCTAAACTGTGTCTGTATCATCGTATCAGGTGTCCCCTTGATTCCCTCCCCATATCAAAGTTTGAAGGTCTCATTGCTCTATGTGGAGATGAAGGAGGGAGGGATGAAGGAACAAGCCTGTTTCCTTTTGGTCTGGAAATCATTCTTTCTTCTGACTGCTCAGGTTCAGAGCAGTCGTTGCCAGGTGGAGCCAGTGCAGTCAGGAACCGTTCAGACCTTGCTGGACCTCCTGGGACAGAGGACCACATGTGGAAAATATCAGGACATTGTGTATCCTTTGCTGGGCAGATGCCTTTGGTAGGTGATGTGAGAGCAGTAGGTGTAACAGAGGTGGAAGGGGTACTCAGTCTGCTGTTCTTTCCCTTGTTCCAGCTGAAAGCAAACAGAAGTGGAAAAACTCTGAGTGGTTGCTGCACTTGCCTAATTTTGGGATGACTTCATCATCCCCAAATTGGAGAAGACTTTTGGGAAATGAGGAGACTTTGAGGATGAAAGATGGGTCTCTGTGCTGGGATTACATTAATCTGTATGGCAGAGGTGGTATGATGAAAGGGGAAAAGGCCAGGGAGCCTGTGACTTCAAAGCAGCGAGGATCCCTGTATTGATTTCCCCAGAGAATGAGCAATCACTTAACCTCTGTGTGCATGATAACTAGCACCAGAATGCCCATGAAGTCATGGAAATTCGAAAATGGCTCGAGCTCTTTCAAAGCACAGCGAGTGTTTAGAAACTGTCAAGTGGAGTTACAGAATTTTAGTGTGCTTGGCCTTAGAGTTCCTTGCTGAGAACTGAATCCCCCTCTTCTCCAAGGCTGGAAGCAGGGGCTGCTCCCAGAGTAGCTGTGCAGAAAGAGGAAGTCTGATGGAGTATTTATTTCTCAAACTGTCTGCTTTTGCCTTCCTGTTTTCATCACACTGCATTGCCTCAGACAGGTAGCAGTGATGGAAATGGTCACTGGCAGTGATTTCCTGCTGGGGTGGGGACTTTCTCCGTTGTGGCACACTGACATCAGCCATGTGCTGGGGTGTGGTGGGTGAGGCGTCTGTTATCTGTGAGGAGTAGCTTGTCCTCGTCCTTATCCCCCATGTGATACTACTGCTCCATGGTGAGAACCTCAGAGCACAAGTTGTCCAGGTGGAGACCATCCAACGCCATGAGGTTCCTCTCCACTGCCTTTGCTTATCTGTACAGGGGTGAGGAGAGATGGGCAGGAGGTCTTGTTACACTGCTGAAGTTGCTTCTCACTTCTGGCTTTTCCATGCGTGAGGAAGCCGTCAATTCTTGGGTTTGGACACGCTCAAAGTGCAGCAGTGGTGGCTACCTGAATAAGATATGAGCAAAGTCAAAATCTTCTGGTGAAAACCAAGCTTTGACATCAGTTTTGTTGCAAAAGAACTTTCTTCAGGTTCTCCCACACTGGTGTTTCTCACATGTGTTAGGAGGCGGTGAGTTCCATGGCTTGGGAGGGGGCTGGTTTAGTAACAAAAACCTCCTGTCAGCAGTGTGTCCAATTTGGGAATTCTCACAGCATGGAGTTTCAGCCACGCCTTCCTTTCGGTTTCCACTCATGCTGTCAATGACAGATGTCTGGGAGGTGTGGCGGTGTCCCTCTCACACATTGGAGACTGAAATGAGGAGACAAGCTGCACGCAGCAGAGAAACGAGGCAAGAGTGGAACAGAAGACCCCATCCTGCCTTTTATTCTTACTGAGTAGTAGATAGGAGAGGGACGAAGGAAGTAATTTATTTGTTGCTCCATTTCAGACAAAGGTTTGTTGAAAATCGTTTATAAAGCGCTGTTACTGCAATGGCTCCTCGTTTCCTTTTCTGTGTGGGATGAAGCTTGGCTGATGCCCCTCAGTTACCAAAACCCAGAACCGCTTGGTGAAAATGGTGCCGTAGGTGGGTGGCAGGTGCAATGGAAGAGGCACCTGCTCACCTGCCTTAGCTGGCGGTGCTGCAGGTTGTCCCCTTTTGCGAGGGCTTTGGGGCTCTGCCAGGACCCCTGGGGAAGCAGAAGCTTGTCCCGCTGTGAAGGGACTTCTAGTTCAGGGACGACCGCGGCCCCGGACGCCCGGTTGCCTCCGAACTCCATAGCGCCCGTTTTCCCTTGGGGCTTTAATCACTCATTCCCTCGCTGAACCAGGGGGGAACCGACGGGGCTCGCATCCTTCCAGCCCCG
>NW_009733392.1:0-305 GCF_000703405.1 Apaloderma vittatum
GGCCCGTCAGGCGGGGCAGCGCGGCCGCGGCCGAGCCCTCGCAGCGGAAGCATTTGATCGGTTTTATCTGGCAGAGGCAAACGACGTTCCCTCTGTCTTTCCAGAAGGTCCTGCCGTATTTTCCAAATTTTTGTATCTGGAAGGTCTCGTGGGCTGTTGGCAGCCGCCTCGGCTGAATCAGTGGTGCTGGAGAAAGGCACAAGCGTGTCCTCCTGCTCTGGATCCCTCCTGCATGTGCCGCCATGCAGGCCCGCGATGGCACTTCAGGCTGGGCAGCAGCGTCGCTTTGTGCTCGGTGGTAGCTG
>NW_009733392.1:322-29286 GCF_000703405.1 Apaloderma vittatum
TTGGGTTGGAAGGGACCTTGAAGATCACCCCATTCCAACCCCCCTGCCATGGGCAGGGACACCTCCCACTAGACCAGGTTGCTCAGAGCCCCATCCAGCCTGGCCTTGGACACTGCCAGGGAGCGGGGCTTCCATAGCTTCCATGGGCCCAGTGTTTCACCACCCTCACAGAAAAGGACTTCTTCCTAATGTCTAAACTAATAATTTTCCCTGCTCTTGTTTAAGACCATTGCCCTTTCTGCTATCACCACATACCCTTACAAAAAATCCCACCCCGGCTTTCCTGTAGCCCCCTCCAGGCAGTGGAAGGCCGCTCTAAGGTCTCCCCAGAGCCTTCTCCTCTCCAGGATGAGCAGACCCAACTCTCTCAGCCTGTCCTCAGAGGAGAGGTGCTCCAGCCCTCTGACTATCTTTTTGGCCCTCCTCTGGACCTTATCCAACAGATCCATGTAAGAAAAGACAACAATGTTTATGTGCTAGCAGTCAAAAAAGCCCCAGAAGTTTTAACACACAGGCTGTGTATTTGTTTGGCTCCTGCCTTCCCATGTGGGGACACCACAGGGCTTAAGGGAACACACTTGGCCTCTGGGCCTGTGGCCTGGGGGCAGCTCCTGCTCCCTCGCCTCAAAATCCACTATCCATTCATAGTCCATTCATAGTCCATAGTGCCCTATTCTTTTTGCCTGGCAATTATATTCCTGTCGCATTCTTCTTTAGCTGAAAATATGGACCATAGTCAATATAAGGGGTTGGCAAGTGTTTTCTGTTCTTTTTTTCTTTTTTTTTTGAAAACACTGGCTTTGATATTCCTGCCGTCTCCCAGTAAATCACTGTTTCTTATGAAGTGCACATTACTCTGTTGGGCTGTTGGTCAGCAATTTGTTTTCCATCTATATGTACAAGTGTTCTCCTTGTGTTTGGGTTCACACACCTTAATAAAAAGTTTAACTAGACAGGTTTAGGTTTTGTTGATGCTTATAGTAACAATCATTCCTAATGTTGCCTCATCAGTGAAAGACTTCATTTTCATTTGTTATAACTCTGCTATATTTAAAAAGTATTAATTGACATTTTCGTGCCAGATACTTCTCAGGCTAAACTTCTGTCGAGGAGCTCCACTTAGAGTTATTTTACCTTTCTAACTGTACTCTTTTGCTCATGTTACAGAAGAGAAATCCTACCTCTCTTGCTGGAGCTTTGCCTCCTGATTTCCAGAGGCTCCTTTGGCAACAAAACCAAGAGAAGGAAGAATCTCCTGTAATCTTAATTAATCTTTAGCTTATTAGTGCCTGACGAACATACAAGGAAAAGAACAGCTGGTGTCAGTGCAAGTTACATGGGTTTAGTGCTGAGGGAAAGCAAACAGAGAGGATGAGTTTCCAGAACTGGGAATTAGAAAACCAGTGAATGGATGTGGGGTACACGAAGGGACAGGAAAAGATGGAGGAGTACAGACAGAAGCTAAAGAAGGGGGCATGGGGGTATCTGCCGGGAGTTTATTCAGGCAGGAGCCAGTGATTGGGTGGAGAGGTACGGATAGGAGGACTGCGGGAGAATCTGCTCCCGGGAACGTGAACCTACTAGTGCTGGCTCTCAAGCGGTTGTGAAGCCCGTAGGCATCGTGTCACATGGAGAAATAAGTCGTCTCCTATAACAGTAATTTCCTCTGATAGCTGGCTCACAGCCTCACCGATATTCAGGCTGGGAGCCATACAGTTAAAAAAAAAAGGAAAAAAAGAAAAGATTTTAAGTAAAAGTTAAAGAAACTATATGGAAAACATTAAAGCTCCAAAGAAAAAAACTCTCCCCTGTAGTGTTGTGTGTTGTATGTGATAGGAGTCAGTTTCTAAATTACCTTCGTGAGGTGTTTTTTTCCGCAAGACTCCTGCCTCATTCAATACAAAGGATGTGTTTAATTAATGTATAGTTCTTCAATGTTACTCTTCATTTTCATCCTGTGAGGTGGAATCTTTCATGTCACATTCTTCAAATCCTGCCTTGAAGGCAGGTTAATTAACTTCCATGATGGCTTTCCTGTGGTACTCTCATAACTCCTTCAAGCATTAATAAATTTACCTTTATTACAGCCTTCTAAGATGAAGTAGTACTATTATCATATTTTACATATAGGGAAGAACTGACAAAAGGTAGTGGATCTGGAGTTGTCCGTAGCTGTTTGTTAGTTCTTCTACATTGTAGAGGTTGGCAAGTTGTTTTAAAGCGCGGAATAATGGGTTTAGTACCGTGTGCATCTACCAGCACCTAAGAAACAAGACCATGACTGTTCTTGCTCAGGTTTGACTTTGAATACTTTATGGATCTTTAAGCACTATGGATCTTTAAGCACCAGACTTAGTGGGTTACTTACAATCTACAAAGCTTTGGTACGCAGTTACACCCAGGAGTCAGGAGCTAGTTTGAGACATACCTGTATATCCTTTATGATAGATAGAGGAACTCTGGGGAATTTTTTTTTTTAATCTTCAGTTTTTACGAAGGAAGTTGTGAACTGTTGAATTTTGCCCATTCTTCCCAGAGCAAGAGGTTTTCCTTGGACTCTAGCAGCTTTGGCAGCGATGGGATTACAGCAAGTGTCTGCACGCTCAGAGTTGGAGATGTCACCATGTCACTCCAGCTCTCCACCCCCCACTTTGCTCTGCTGTCCCTTCACATCACGCTAAAGGAAACCATCCTAGAGGCAGCATGTCACCAGGGGCAACGTGAGGCTCCACTTCTGAGTGACAGGGGAAGGAATACATAACCCGACAGCCCTACAGCCTTGGGGAGCTGAGGGACAGGACCGGGAAGTTTCTCCTCATCCCCTGGCAGGACCAGGAGCAGTAATTACCAGAGCACTGCCTGCGAGGGCAGGGACATGGGCAGGGAGGAGCTGTGCTGGGCTGCAGCCACCCTCTAATCATGAGCTCCCTGGCATGAGTTTTAAGGCAATGCAGGAATTCTACCAAGCACAACTTCATCTCTGTGAGGCACATCACATTGAGCCCTCTGGGAAGGTGTTTTATTGCAGACGCTTTGGTTATTCTGCTGCCTTCATCTGATGCCCAGTTTGTCCTTCTGCAAATGAATACTCGTGCCAGATTGTTATATTTTAAAGCGTTTTTCCTTCTTTATGGTGTGGTATGTGCTGCTAAAATCAACACCACTTTGGGTTTCTTTTGTGGAAAATGTTTTTCTCCTCTTACCACACGTTTTCAGCAGGTGCTGTATTTAAACAAATCTAGGCAAACATTCATACATGAGTATGTATATAAATATGTACATACATAAAGTAGGTGTTGGTCATCTGTTGCAGATTACTGCTGGGCTCGCCACTAAGTCTGGGAAGATCTCAGAAGTAAAACTGCAGAGAGGTGAAGTCTTAAAGCCATGTCAGGATGCAGGTAGAAAGAAGCTGAAGGGACTGCTAATTTTGCCACTTTGGCAGACATTGAAATAAAAATTGTTCAAAGTGTAAACTAATTTTGAAAAGCTTAGCTTCTTTTTTTCAGTATTTTTTTCTGTCATCTTGTATCTTTGTGACTAAATCCATCTATCCCTAGGAATGCTCCCGAGGGAAAACAGAATGGTGAGCCGTAAGCAAAATGGGCAGATCTATGATGTTACAAAACTACAGTAGTCCATGGCTTCTGCTCTGTTTTGACATCTTGAATCAATAGCCAACAAGCTGAGAACCCAAAAAAAGTGAGGCAAACAGAGTGGCTCACCATGATATTTCAGTTAACGCAACTAGCACAGCGTCATACAAACACTACATGTCAAAGGTAGCAAGTCTGGTTCTCACAGCCATTATTTGCCTGCTGTAACTTCAAAATTGTCCTTTCTTTTCTGAAACTCCTGCAAGTCCAGTGTCTCATAACTTCTGAATAAAATGGAGTGCTCACAACAAAGTCTTTTTAAAGACAAGACAATTTCATCTGAATGCAAATACTCCATTATATAAGTTCATGTCCACCAAGAGAGACAGAACACAACTCGAAAGTTAAAAAGAGTGCTGTAACACGTGTATCAGAAACTGAAGAAGGGTGGTGGATGTAACTAATTATAGATATTCCTGATTGTTGAAACATTAGCTTATCACCTTAAGCATTCCCCCAAAATAGATTATAAATCACAGTTGCACTTGGAGGGTTATCAAGACACTATGTTTGCAAATGGCAGAAATGCTCATGGACTAATTGACCAATAAGAAATCTTCCTCATGAGGCAACAGTCTTACACAAAAAAATTCTTGGGCACTGAGTCAATAAACTGACAAAATGGTTTTTTTCCCAGTTGCTTGAAAACTGTATAAAATGTGTTGGTGGTGTCAGTCTTGAAGCTAGATACCCGCAGCAAAATGATGCTCTGTTTCAAAATCACAATTTTGATATCAAAAGTCAGGGTGGTATTTCTAGAGGACTTTTACCTTCTAGTCATGAATGTTTTTAGGAAATGTAGCTAAATTTGCCCTGGTGAAACGGCTTCGATTTCTGTTTATCTCTCACTGTCTAAGAAGTCACGGGCAGAATATCTGCAGGAATAGAACTATCTTTTTAAGTTCTCTTGATTGACAAGCAGGACCAATGTGCAGCTGGCAAAGCTTGAACTACATCTGTTTGCTTATTTTTTGTGTACTTGCATAGCTAAGAAGTGTCATTCAGTGAATAATATCAGCCTACCATTAAAATGTTTTGTAGGATGAATCATAATTGATTGCTTTCATATTTGTCACTTGGCATGTGAAAAGTGCATTAGCTCTCCTCCGTGTGAAAACATTGTTAAATCACACATCTTCCCCAATATCCTATACCGTATATAATTTTTTATACTCCCAGTATGTCTTGAACTCATATTCTCGTCTTGCACATTTGTATTATCTTTTTGAAAGTCATCTTGAGCTATTTGGCTTGGAATGTGTTGATATTAATGGGATCAATCTTCAGAAAAATAAGTGAAAATGGAGAAAGAGAGGAATTCTCTCATCACCTTGTCCTTTGTTATTTACTGACGGCACAGGCATCTTAAGTCATGTACAAACATGGCCCTGCCTACACACCCTGATTTACTGAGCACGGCAGTAGGATAAACAGTAGTGGAATGCAGCACAAACCTATTTCACACCTGATTTAAATTGATTTTTTTTTCATCAATGTTTCATTGAAAGGGTGATATATATTATTCTTCCAGTTCTTCTGTGAATAAGGCTTTCCTTATTTACCACCAAATACCTGCTGTCCTCCTCCAGGTTCATTGCGAGCCACGAGTCTTAAGGGCTGTGTTATTAACTGCTTTGCAGATTTGTTGCCAGGTACCACTGGGGCACACGAACAAGTTAGATTTTGATGAGTTTTAGATTGCTTTTGATGCTGGGATTAAACTAAAGGTTCTTTACTGCAGTGTCAGGCGAAGAAAAGGCAAAAGCTTTGTTAGCTCCTCGTGCTTTAACAGGATATGACACAGTCTTAGCATTTGCTGGGAGAGGCAGGAGAAGATAAGTCTTGCTTAGGAAGGAAAGAATGTCTGCCCTGCAGCCATAGAAACATTTCTCCGTTCCTCTTCACCACCTGCTGAAATGATTGATATTTGCCTGAAGGATTTGCAATTATTTGTTGTATTTTTGTTTAACAGCACAAGCGTACTTTGCCAGGAAGAGGAACACTCCTTCCCCAGCAGTACATCTGTTCATATAGGGGAAGATTATGTTATATTCTTGCATGATAGAAGCATGTTCAGGAACATATCTACATCAGATTGATAAGGAGCCATTCTCAAGGTTATGGAAAATCAAATCCTAAGACATTTCTACTCTGATTGAATGCCTAAAATAGCATTAAACTAATTAAGTTTAGTTATCATTGAATAATAATTATGCTGCATCAAATGGCAGAGAGTCAGTAGAGAATTAGCTTTTTACTTTCTTTGGTTAAACTTCCTGTGTATAGGAAATGAAGTCACCTTGAAGGGAAGGGAATTCATGGCTACTGTGGAGATACAAAACCTCTGGAACATATATACACCAGGTAGGTCCAAGTACTCTGGAAGAGATAATAATTGGAAGAAAGAAGTCGTTGTGGTTTAGGTGTGCTGCCATAAGTACCTGTTAAGAACCTACAACAGACGCAGATGCGACTTAAGAATATACTTAATACCTGCCCAGCGTGGGAAAATAGAAGTTGAATTCTGATGGCTTTTATTTAAAGAGACAGAAATAAAGTTGTAAAAGATGAGGATTTTATTTACTTTTATAATCGATTTTCATTCTTCCTTAACTTCCACGGACTGTGACAATTATTCATGTGTGTGACTTGGCACACTCAAACATAGAGAACATGATACCGGTCACAGTGATTCTATGGCTGCTTCAAAGCAAGATAAATCAGGCTATGCCTGTAGATGCTTACAATTTAAAGGTCTCCTGGTTATTAAAATGAGATCAATAATTTTGAAGCAAGCAGTGTTTGAAAAATGGTTGTGCTGAGCCTCAAATCAATGGCTATAAAATATAATACTGAACATTTCAACACAAAAAGGGAGTGTCTACTGAAAAAACTTGTTCATCAAGAATGAAATGGATCCTCAGGCTGAGCTCCACTGACTTCAGCACAACTACAACAAATTACAGAATGTATCTCTAAACAGGAAAATTAGTTATTTGAGTTTATAATGTATAAACATTCAACAAAGAAATCTGAAAAGATAAAATAGCAACTTTACAGAAGTCTCACAGAGATACATTTAGATAGTTGTCATACATATCAAAACTTTAGTAAACATCGGATACTAATCAAACATTAACTTACCTTAATTTCACTGGTTAAAGATCGCTCTCACGTACAATTAAGGATTAATTTTCTGCCTCTCTGCCAATCCAGCAATTCATGGAATGTGCTGCTTCCACTAGATTTGAATTTTATAGGAGCTAAAACTAAGCAAGCATAGTGAATTCATTTTGTAAATGTTTACAAACCTCTGTAGCGAATGTAAATGAGACCAAAATATTAAAAAAAAAAGATATGTTAATTGCTAGTGAGTTAATAAGAATAGGCATGACATATTCTGTGGAAATAATGTAAAGGACAGTATCAAATGAATAATGCTGGTTTTGCAGTCACTTAGTGTATTTTCTGAATTCAAGCTCTTTGACATTTTAGTCTTCCCCCACTCTCCCTTGAAAATCAGGTTTAATTACGTCTAGTAAGTATCTTGTCATTTCCTTTTTAAAAATTTCTACTGTGTATCAGAATATTTAAAGTTTGTTTTTAAATTAATTTGCACTAATTATGAAAGAAGTGATTCACTCTGTCTTCAAGCTCAATTTGAAGATACGAACTGATGCAACTAACCCAACTACTTGGAAAATTTAAGATGACTAAACCCAGCATTTCTATTCAATGAGAATTCTGCCATTTCAGAGTTTCTTTTCATTTCAGATCAGTTAAAATTAGTAGAAATTACTTACTTATAGTTAAAAAATGTTTAAGGATTCTATATATTTCTTCCTAGCCAGGTGATAAATTTTTCGTAGCATCACTACTGCGCTGTAGTGATCTGTTAGCTCATCTAAGAATAGGTAGGTCTTCCAATCTGGGGACTTAAATTTTTCCATACTGGTAGATGGAGATTGGCATGATAGAGATCTACATCCCTCTCAAAATCCAGTCCCCAGGCTCTCTTAGATACTGCAGGCTCTTTGACACTTCAGTACAGTACTTTTTCTTCCTTTCTCTAAACTGTTTTAACTCAAACGTGATCCATCCATTAATACTTAATGCTACTTCACTATCTTTATTTTTCTCTCCTAAATTTCCTAAATGATGCATGTACTTCTGTCCTGACATTCAGCCGTAACTGCTAATCCTCCGCAGGTCTCCTTACTACACATTCTGACTCAGTTGTTCTGGATCCCCTGTTTTGTCGTACCAATGTAACAGCTTCATACTGGCCACCGCCAGAGCCTAGTTTTTAGGCAGTACTTTCCCACTCTGTGTTAGCCAGCAAGTGCTCTTGTCAGTATTAGCACTTTTTTTTCTCTCACCCTCTGATACTTCTTTCTCACTGCATTATAGTCATGGAGATTAAATGAGCTTTTCCCAGCCTTGTTCCCTGCTTTTAAATTTAAGCTCTTGTCAATCAAATCAGCCTTGATCTCAGTGCAGAACTCAAACTATTTGGTGTACAATCCTCTTCCAAGAATCCTTCCCAGTGGCAGACCAATGCTCAGCCTTCCTATAGGACAATAGATTGGTCTTCATTGTCTAGTTGCATCTGTCCTCTAAATCTTTAAAGACCAGAAGAATCCTATTCCATTTTTATTGGTATTTTTATGAACCCATTTAACTGGGTTGTCATTTCGGACAACTTTTCCATATCTTCCTACTGGCAGACAATTATTTCTGCAGCTGGAGCAATTTTTCCATATTCATTCATGAGTCTTGACCTGCTGGAGCAAAAGTGTGCAAGAGTCAGAAAGACTATCTTCTATGTGATTTAGCTTAGCCAGGTAAATAAAATTATTCTAATATCTTAAGTATATCACTAACACACACACACAAAAAAGCAGTTTAAGTGTCAAAACCAGGAAGGTCAAAGCCCAGCTGGAGGTGAGACAGCTGAGGAGCACTGGTGGGAACAAGACAGACTCTGTGGGAATGCTAATTGGAAAAGCCAGTTCAAGGAAAATGCTCTTCGGCACATGGAGGCCTCTAGTGACAGCAGCTGTCAGTGAAAAAACTGATTAATTCAGTGACTTTTTTCTGCACATTTTCCTAGCCAAAGCTAAACCCCAGACCCCTGCCTATATAAGCATAGTCCAGAGAGGAGTTGGGCAGCCAGAAAAGGAGGAGCAACAGGCCACAGAAACTGGATGTGATCAGATCCATTGGGCTGGATAGGACTGGCCCTAAGCTACTGGAAGACCTGGTGGGCCTGAGTGTGAGTCCATTGTCAATCTTCATCTTTAAAAAAGGCAAGAAGGAGGATTTGGTAAACTACGTGCCAGCCAGCCTCACCTCAGTCAGAAGATCAAGGAGCGTGTAATGAGCAGCAGTCAGGCCAGGGAGGCAAACCATGGTTGACCTGCCTGATGGCCTGCTGTGATAAAAGGGCTGGCTCCGTGGGCAAGGGCAGAGTGGTGGGTGTAATACACCTCTATCTGAATATGGCTTTTGACACCACCTTCCCCTCTGAAAACAGCAGAAGCGTGGACTGGACAAACAGACGGTTCAGAATAATTGAAAACTGGTTGTCAGGGTAGCAGTCAATCACTCAGCATTTTGCTTGTAATCAGCAAAGCACTCTGGAGTCAGTGCTGGCATCCATATCCAATGCCTTCATTCACAACCTGACGCTAATGCAGAGCTTGTCTGGGGTGCATCTGCAGACAACAGTAAGTTGGAAGGACCCTGAAAAACTTAAGGATTGGGCAGAGACCTCATGATCCTTGTAAGAAGTATGAAGTTCTGCACCTGGGACAGCTGGAATAAACCCATGTACAGGGGTGCAGTCTGGGAAGTGGCTGGCTAGGTCATACTCCTGTGAGTTGAATGTGAACCCGTGCCATGCTTTTCTGAAAGAAAATACGTATCAGGTTACATTAAAAGTGTGTCACAGCACATCGGGGGAAATTTGCTGGTAATCTCTGCTTGGTATCAGTGAAGCTGTACCTGACTGAAATAGTGTTTAGTTTTGGACACTTCTCATCAAGAGAGACATGGCAAAATTGAAGAGAGTTCAGTGGAAGGCTAATAAGGAAGCTGTGGAGGAGAGGCTGAAGGAGCTGGACTTAGTCTGGCAAAAAGGAAGCTAAGAAGTAACATAACATCAGCCTACAACTGTTTGAAGAATGATTAAAATCAACAGAACCAAACTCTTCTTCCTGCTGCCAGCTGGTCTAACAGCGCAATTGCCGCAGTTTACAACTTGGGAGGTTCAGGCTGGGCATCAGAAAACAAAATCAGCCAGAGGGTAGCTAGGCACTAGAACAGGTTTTCCAGAGAGGCAAAAGAATCTCTGTCACTGGGTCTTTTCAAGACTCAGGCATAATCCAGTGCTGATCTGATCCAACTAAAAGGCAACCTTCAGAGGTGCCTTCCGACCAACATTTTTATGATTTTGCAGCAGGTCTTCATAACATCTTATTAATAAAGCCCTATTATTAAAATAATGTATTTATTAACTTGTTTGGTTTAATGAGTGGTGGTAGAAGACTGTCACCTAGCCTGTTTGAAGAGAGAAGATTCAACAGATGGGAAACGCCTTGGTGAGTTGCACAACTGGGACAACACCTCTCATCAGCCCACTTTATGGAGTTAGAACTATAGCAACACACTTCGGGTAAGGAAAGGCATTCAAGTCATGCTTCTGCTCCACATCTATCTTTCCCTTGCCCTGGCATCCATTCATCTGTCAAACTTGGTTTTATTCCTCTATCACATTAAAATCTGAATCTAGACTCAGTTCCTCCTTCTGCCTCTTGTCTGAAACAAAGAGGACCTAAATAAGTAGTTAGTCTTTCTCTGACCTTCTGTTATCAGAGAATTATCTAACTTCTTTAATCTGTGGAAAGTGCTTTGATATAAATAGATGTGTTCTGCTGTGAACCGTATCAATTCCATAACGCCTCAGCCCGGTAGTTTCTCACATGCATGATACAGAAGAAAAAAAGTGTCTCTTTCTCAGCTGTGTTGAATTTTTTCCCTCCATCAGGAAATGTTGAACGTCATGGTTCTCTTCTAAGTCTAGGGACTGTCATTGCCTTTATCAGTTAGGATTCAGCTGCATGTGAAAGACAATCATCCTGAACAAAATATAAATTTCCCAGGTTTTTCCATATGGCTTGACATGATGGAGCAGAGCAAGTTGTAACAGTCCATTTGATGCTTAAATCTCAATAGAATGATAATTTTGAAATCATGTTTCTGTCCTCAGGACAACAGAGTTATACAGAGTCCTCTGAAGTAGAGGAATTTGAAGCATGTGGACCTATGAACAAATTCTGCTCCTACTTCTTTGGCCTTCTCTGCTGGCTGCAGACTTTTGTTCTAGCAATACTGGATGGTACAGGGGAAAATGCTATCAAAAGGGGCTGAGTCAGACAGACCTGCATACTTTGGATCTAAAAAGTGGGCTTTTGTGATACTTGCAGGAGGCAAGTTGCCGTGCATAAAAGAGTCCACATGATTTCTATAATCCTAGGCAAATTACAAGAGTCACCACCAAGAGAACATTACCATATTCAGGGAAATAGTAATCTGCCGGTCTCCTGTTTAGAGGTGTGGAATTTTTGTTTCCTTTTTTTTTTCCTTTACAGAAAAAAGACCCAAACCCTCAGAGGGTGTATATCTATATATATATCTATATCTATCTCTATCTCTATCTCTCTATATATATCTCCATGTTCTCTACACATCTGTAGATGTGCAGACATTCTTTCTCATACTGAGGATTTTACCTTGGGTCCAGTATTCTGAGTTTCAGTGGAGAGATGGTAGGACATACTGTATCTAAAGGAGAGGAGCAGAGAAGCTCTGCTTGGAAAGACCAGAACCAGAAGTTACCTGATGAGATGCACCTAAAAGTGCTGAAAAATCAGATGTTTTGGTTTACAATGTATAAACCTGCAACAAAACAATCTTAAATCTGTGCTTTTTAAATAACATACCTTTACTGAAGTTTCACAGAGATGTATTTAGATAGTTGTACATTTCAAAATTTGACTAAACAAGGAGGTTCCTGGGGACTGGAAAAAAGCAAATGACACTGCTCTCCTCAAGAAGGGCAAAACATAGCCTGATCTAGTTGAGAGGCATCCCTGCCCATGACAGGGAGGTTGGATTAGATGATCTCTAAGGTCCCTTCCAGCCTAGGCCATTCTATGATTCTGTGAAAAAGGAGGATCCAAGAATCTACAGAGCAGGCAGCCTCACCTCAGCCTCCAGGAAGGTGATGTTGCAAATGATTTCCAAAGAGATCAAACATTAAGAAGGTGTTGGGGAGTAGTCAGCATTGATTAACAAAGCAGAGATCATGCCTCCCCTGTATGATGAGATGTTACAAGTGGATTGGTGGAGGAAGGGAGAGCAGTGGATGCTATTTATGTTGAGCAAGGCTTTCAAAGACTATCTTCCCTAACATCCTCACAGAAAAACTGATGAAATACGAACTAGTGGGGCGGATCGAAAACTAACTGAACTGGCAGAATCAAACGGTTGTGATCAGTGGCACGCAGGCAGGCTGGAGGCCAGTCACTAGTGGTGTACCCTAGGAGTTAATACTCCTCAACATCTTCATTAATGACCTGGATGATGGGACAGAGTGCACCCTCAGCAAGTTTGCAGATGACACACAACTGGGAGGAGTAGGTGAAAGACCAGATGAGTGCGTGGCAATTCAAAGGGACCTCAACAGGCTGGAGAAATGGGTCAACAGAATCCTTATGAAGTTTAAGAAAGGGAAATGTAAAGTCCTGCATCTGGGGAGAAAAAGTGAAGTAACTGAGGATGTATTGAAGCACCATATCTGACCTCCTTTTTTTTTTTGATGCAGGTCTGATTGCACTGAAGATAAAAGCTAGTCTAAAAAAAACCCTTCAAAATCTTCTGAATTTTTTATGCAATAGCTTATAATTGTATTTTTTCATTTCATGCCACTTCTGTGATGAGACAGTCACTCAGTTACCTTCTTTAACAGGGGAGTGAGTCAGGATTTCTCAGATTATTGGAGTGCAAATCAAATCTTGCGATTCAGATTGAATGCTCCAGTGGCTCAGTAGTGGACAAAAAATTCACACCCCAAATGCTTGTTTCAGAGTGCAGTGGAGAACAGTGTGGTGTGGAGACTGCATCTGAAATACTGTGTCCATTTTGGGGCTCCCAGCATAAGAAAAATGAGTGAACCCGGCAGATGACTAACAGGACTGCAGAAGGGACTGGAGCACATGATACTGAGGAGAGGCTCAGAGATCTAAGTTTGGAGGGATCTTACTTAGGAAAAAATGATGAGGGGAAGGACATCTTACTCCTGTCTGCAGCTACATAATTGGGGTGGAGGTGAAGAGAAGAGGGAGCCAGACTCGTGGCTGCACACTCTGAATGAACAAGAGGCAATGGACACAACTTGGAACAGAAGATTCCAATGAGGTGCAGGGAGGTTATTTCTGGAACAGCGTTTCCCCAAGAGGCTGTGGAATCTCTATTCCAAAGTGCTCAACAAGCGACAAGACAAAAGCCATGAGCGAGTGGCTTACTCTCATTTTTAGTGAAACAATCCCTACACTGCTACACATTTCCAACACCTTTGAGAAACTGGTGTCCTATTTTGAGAAGGGGTTTATGCTCGCTCGCCAATACTCTCGTAACAGCAGTGATCCAAAGACACATTACTGGGTTGCAAGTGGTATAAGCTGCCAGTAAAAGGATGGAGCTGACAGCTACAGTAGGACACAGGGTGCCCATTACTTCCAACCCTGTCACTTAAATGGAGCACAGTAAGACTGGACAACCACACCGATGGGGGCATCTTTAGAGATGTTTTCAGCTAACAGGGCTGGCAGAATCATATAACATCTTTATGAATACTAAAATCAATTGATGCACCCATACTTTTCCAAAGTGACTAGTGTCGTTTAGGTGCAAAGAACCAAATGTTCCATTAAAATTTTGTAAGCTGCACTTTCCCCCAAAATAAAACACTGCAGGTCCTTCTGGTTAGGCTAACAGCTGCAAAAGTCTAAACACTACCTCTCCAGAGCTTAAGAAACTATTTACTAAATCTAGAGGAAACCTAACCCTACACACAGTAATAACTGATCTGTGGCTTTTTCCTCTTCATTTCTGTTCAGGCTCCTACACTGCAGTCAATTAGCAGCAGAGAACTGTGGAGTCAGATCACCATTCTGAAGATCCATCTCTGTGTATTCCATCACAACCTGCACAATTACGTAGCACTGGCTGTTCCTGCCATTTTAATCAAAATTTGGATTTAGTTGCATATTATTATTTGCTCAAGATACAAGTTGTTGCAAGACTTCCTCTGGCCAGCCATGTGCTCCACTGGTTGACAATTAACACCTCAGGCCTATTCCAGAGCAATTTGACAAGGCAAGTTGGCACAGTCGCTCTCTATCGATTCAGAAGGCAGCAAAGGCTTCCACACCTTTTCAGGGTCTTGGGCTTCTCGGTGAGTCTCCAGGACAACAGGTTTAACCACTGCAGCTTCTGTATGCATCTCCCATTTCAGCGATGAGCAGGGGAGATACTTCCACTGGGTCAGGCAGCAAAAGACTAAAATTCTTCTGAGAAACCTCATTAATGCATCTTTCCCCACCCCCTACTACTGTCTACTACCATTAGTTTTAAAGCCTTGTAAGTCAGAAGCTGTTTCCTCAAGCATTTTGCAGCACTTGGCTTTCCTCTCTAAGCGCAGAGACTGAACACAGTAACTGCAGAGAGCCCTGTCACTGTCGTGAGGATTGTCACAAAGCTGAACCCTCACAGACAGCAGGTACCACTGGTGATGGAACAGCTCACGCAGGTCTGGGTGTCCCCCGGGAATCCTCCAGTATATCTGCTGCTCTTCGCTGTTCCCATCTGTAGTAAATACAGTGGTATCCATCATGGGTTGCTGCCAGTGACAGACTCACACCACAGCGACATTTACATACTTCGATCAGCTTGCTCTTTTGGAAGAAGACAACCTACTTCAAAAACTGTAAAAAAGTTAAATCTTAAGGATTTCCATTGCTGGCAATAGTTATTACAGACACTAAACACCTCGCAGGCTGTGAAACGCAGCAATGGAAACTTCTAGGGAGAAGTTGAGGCAATCTGCTTGCTCTCACCTGCCAAGGTCAGTTTGGTTTTTTGCTTGTCTGCTCCCTCCAGAGGCCAAGCCCGCAAAGGCATTCTGCTGATGATGTCTCTCAACTGGGAAAAAAATTCATTACCCATAAAGAAGAGTTGGGCTGATTAAGGAATATAGATGCTAGTGATCACAGAAAAGACTCCTACACCACCACAGCCCAGAGACACAAACACGAGGTTACTCACTGTTACAAAAGGGAAGAACAAGCACCTTGAAAATACAGTAAGAGTACTTCAAGAGAATTTACTCTCAGGCAAGTTATGCAGTAATAGGCTCCTCAACCGTTACCAAGTCTCTTTGAATTTCTAACTCAGTTTTCCTTTCTTGACCTGACAGCCTGGGTATAAATAAAACTGCTGTGCAAGTGTCCTCTCTATCTACACACATATTGGAAAAAAACCCATGAAGATAACTCAGAGGACAGACAACAGTCTCGCATTTATATTTTTATGTATTTTTGTCCCACTAAGCATCTAAAGGAAAGTCTAAAAATGTCATTGGTGTAGTTCAAACATCTGGATCTCAAGTGTGGCCCAGAAGCAAACAAGCACTTGAAAGGAGAAACAATTCTTTAGGTGCTTCTAGTAGTGCCCTGCTGCTGGTACCTACTACCTAGATGGAACTACTACATGAAGGAAGGTGTTATTTTCACCTCACATTTATATTTGGTTGAGACTGTATTTTATAATCACAAAATTGATCTTTGGCCTTAAATTTGATGGGCAAAATGTAGCACATGCAACCTGAATTAATGAACAGGAACTCTGACTCATGCTTGCTGTGATAAAAAGATAAAGGCATCCTTCCTGCTCACCTCTTCTTCCTTCTTCTCCAAAGGGAAGGGTAGAAACAGCCTGAGAAACACATTCTGAAGGTTCATTGTTTTGTATCATGACAAGAAAGTGCTGCCGACAGCTACCTTCACAGAAGCAAGCAACAGGCCTCCAAGTTTAAAGGGGCAAATAAAAGTGCATTCGGACTACTCCCAAGATTATTTCAGGTACAACTTCCCACACAGCTTCCAAAAGGCTGCAATTAACTTTCAGGTCCTCACTCCTACGAAGTGGTCAGACTTCCTACAGGATAGCATAATGCCCACAGGTGAAAACCTAGGCTTGAGTCCTCAAGTGAGCCTTATCATACAGGTAGTCAAGTCCCATAATATTCACATTCAGTAACAGTGAATAATTACGGCTTAAATTGGAGCTAGCTCAACAGCAGGAACAGGCAACGCCCCAACTCACCTGAAAACAGGACTTACCTTCTCACTGGAGGGCCCCAGGGAGCAGCAGTCTCAGCCTTAGTTCAGGACCTTGGCACACTGTGACTCCTCTCCATTCATCACCAAGAAGCTGGTCAGGAGCATAGCCAGGTCCCGACCCAGCAAACTGTCACCATCAGTCATCAGCTCGTTTTTGTTCATGGCCATCACTCAGATCTTACGAGGCAATCATTGTGCCAGCCTAACCTTTACCAGGTTGTATTACAGTTCACTAATTTAAGAGTGTGTGTGCGCATGTGCGTGTGTGTATATATATATAAAAATTGTACTATGCATATGTGTGACAACATGTGCGTGTGTGTGTATACATATAAAAATTGTACTATGCATATGTGTGACATGTGGCACAATATATGTGCATGGCACTAGCAGATAGCACCACATATATGTGTACTTGCACATACAGAGCCTGTCATATGATATAACCTACCTGTAGTAACAAGTAAATGGCACAGAGCTCAACAATCCCGAGCTACTGGTTCCTCCCCCTGTTGCATAAGGAGTGGTTTTTTGTTGGTTTTTAACCATATACATTTTTTTCAGTTAGTGTGTCTGGACTACACCTGCTAAGGATAAATGCCAGAAAAGCATTAGGGCTGCCCAATCAAACGCACAGCTGCCCCCATTATGAATTGAAGAGACAAATAAGATCTGGAACAGTGAATAAAAATCATGTTTCAACATTGTAATCACAGAGAAGACCTCTGAGTGCAAGACATCTTAGAGAACACAAAGTTTACACTTTAGTCGCAGGGAATTTATTTCCAAATCCCTACTTTCAATTTTACACTACAGGTAGAAAGCCAGCAGCAGTTCCCAAAGTTCAAAATGAATTATTAAAAATCTATCTACAGAATACTCTTAGAGATGGAGCACCTTTCACGCATGGTTTTACAGCCAGCAATATTGCAACCCCCTACCCAGTAGCCGCTGCTCTATGACTGCTCTTTGCGTAGAGACGCTGAAAAGAGCCGTCTGCGCGAGCTGCTCCCCGCTGAAAAGAGAAGCAAGAGGGGACAATATAAAGCTGCCGAGATTGGGCTACGAAAGGAACTTTAGCAGTGAAACAAGATGAAGTGTATTCAAGGAAGGCAGCATAGCCTAGCGTGCTGGCAGAAACCAGATGGTGTTGAGCAGGAGCCTTATTAAGAAATTAATAGTTGAAAAGGCAATTTCCTTAAAAATTCTGTAGAGGTTAGGCCGAGCCAGACATAAGCCTGGGAGCAGTAGATATTGGAAGGAACCTCGGGGCAACCGTTAACCACTTGTGCCAGGAAGAGAGTTTTGTCTCTGTCCCACAGCTGAAGTCTCTGTTACACCGCAGAGCTCCGGCACATGAGGTAAGCCCAACTGACCAATCTTCAGTGAATGCTTAGTGTAATTTTATCATTAACCTTCCTGCTGGCACAACTGAAAGTAATGGACACCTGCACTTGGACCTCAAGATGAGTTTTGAGAGCTTTTAACCATTTTCAGGGCTGCTCGTAGTCTGCTTAGTACGTTGAGGAAACCAATGAGCTGGGGAATGGTTTATAAACCTTACCCTGAAACATTACAGCATTTACGTTGCTTCATAATTGAACCTTACAGGCATACAAAGATAGTAAACTCAATATACTTTAAGATTAGTGCAGTAAGAATGCCGTATTGGTAGTATCTTTTCTCAATATTTAGCAAGTTTTTTACAACAAATGCTTAAAACTTAAAACCCATTTGGCAACATTACTTAACACTAAGAAAACATTATCCCTAGAATAAGATACCAGATCCACGTAAGGAAAATAGACATGATAATCAAAGAAAAAAGTAAAAGAGAAGACATCTTCACAAAATCTCTGGAAGTTCAAATCTAGCACCACACTCCTCCTTAAAAATCACATAAAGCAGAGGCCACTCTGTATTTAAAGCCATTTTGTTTTTATCTATTGGGGTAGTCACTTTACATCATACCAAAAAGACTGTATAACGAATACAAGTGTCAAGAACCAGATTTTTATGGCACAGAATTTTTCCATTAACCTGCTTTCAGAGTTGTTAAATACAGAATTGAAGACAAAGAAACTAAGGCTACCACAAAATATCTGCATGATGATGTTAGTCTTTATTCAGCTTCTTAACTGACTCCTCCAGGCTGAATGCGGAGAAGAATCTTTCCATTAGCTTGTTTCAGCAGTTTATTCTGGATGAAAAGATTCTTTTCCTATGTTTGACACAAATTTATTTTCGCATTTACGCTGTTATTCAAAGTTCACATAAGCTTCAACGTTGTACCTTACAATGTATGGAATTTAAGATTAAAATAAAACTCTACTCTTAACATAACCTTTTCTATAATGTAAAAATATTCTACATGTTTAACATACCAAGAATGTTAAGCATTCGCTTTGGGGGGAAACACTAGTTCATGTAATTTTCGGTACAAACCCAACTGTTAATGTGTTGTATTAAGGTGTTCCTGTGAAGCCGGGTGCCACCCAGCGCTCATCTTCTGCACCTACAGCTCGACTGCTGCGCTGACCCCGCAGAAGAGCTACGCATACAAGAAAGACAGTTTTCAACAACGGCAAATTTGAGATGCTGCTTACTTTTTATTTTGACTTCTCCTCTATCCCTCCGCTGTGGCAAATTTACATCTTTGAAAGAATGAGTGTCTTTAATTATCAAAATCAGTATAAAAATAGCAGCACGCTACTAGACGCGAAAAGCAGACTCAATCACGCATTGTGAATTTAAATGCAGATTTCTGCCTTCCTTTTTATACATTATCAAAATCTTTTTCAGGTTAACATCAAGGCAAGGGGTATTAAGGACAGACACTGCATAGTGTGATCTGATACTAATCTGAACTGGGTATTTGTATATAATCAAAATCCATAATTACAGGGTAAACAGTTTTATTTCAAAATACAAGTTTAACTGGAATTGTAGTGATGAAAGCGGAAGAGGGAAAAACACAGTCTTTTACAGCCCATGTCACTGTATCTCACTTACATCCAGAGGTAAAAGCTCTAATTGGTGATGAGAAAATATTTGTGTCATTCCATTGAACCTCTGTGATAATCCAGCATTATCCATTTCTAAAGAAATATAAATACTTTAAAACAAACATTGAAAATAAATCCTTTTGATGTAACAAACTACACTCTTTACCGAGAATTTTCAGTCTTCTTAAAAGAAAGGGACTTCACCCAAAAAATAATCGAAATATCAATGTAGAACAATCCTTGGAGGAAAAAAGTCGGAATGTAAACCTCTGTTCCAAATTAGATCTGAAAAGCAAAAACACAACACCGTGTATTTAATTCACAGGCATTTTTTCACCAAGCAACTGTCTTTAAACTATTTTTATGCTTCAACAGGAGACTTCCTCAACTCGGTCCAGCACAGATCTCGCCTCAGCTCCTACCCCATTTTCTTAACATGTGAACAATTCCTCTCCTCCTACCTCCCCGCCACCGCTGTGACAATACTACGGTTACGCAGGTGAGCAGTTTGGTTAATATAATTATGCATAAATAGTACAGACATCAAACTAGCCCGGGATTCTCAAAAACAAAAACAAACCTGGGTTTAAGGGCAGCTTCCCTACGTAGTGAGTACCCAAATTAATTTGCTGTCAGAATGAATGTTTTTTTTCTGACATAACAACGAAGGAAAGGTTCCACCGAGTCCTTGGAAGCCTCACTCCATTCTAGGTACACTAGGATGATCCTCAGAAAGGCTTTCACATTTTATACCTTTATGTCTTTTTCTTTTTTAAAACATGGTATTATTAATATATTGCATAACTGACAGAAGCTTCAAACCCATCACAGCTGCTCACTTGAATACATTATCCTGCAAAAAGATTCACTAGTTTGCAAATTTTATTATTTGAATAGTCCTACAGCTACTTACTGCTCTGACATCTTACAACAACTTCAGTATTCAAAGCATGCAGTACTAGAGCGTTTCTAGCTTCAGTAAGCTAAACCTCTGGTACATGGAACCCCTGACAGGCCCAAAGTGCAATTTTCAAAAGCCGGAAAGAAAATTCATTAAGATTTTGGTATTTCTAAAATATTTGATCTATTGCACCACATATCGAGAACCTCAAAAAAGCCCAAATAATGTATGAATTTAAAGAGAATTAGTCATGTTACCAACTCTGGGAGAGGACTAAAAAGATGAAGAATTAAACCATAATAATACACTTAAGAACACTCTATCCAATTAAGTTAACTCACTGGCTCAGCAAGTTACTACTTATCCTCTCAGCCAGTTGACCCTGCACATGTTCATCTCTCAGCTGGAAAACAAAGTGCATCATCTCAGAACAGCAGATTCTACTTCTGCAAATTACTATATAATTTGAATTATAACAATTTTACTAGTAAAATTTCAGAGTGTGCATGGTCAGTTACTATGGCTAAGTAATAAACTGTAACACAACTGATTGTGACAATCTGCAAATTCAGGATTACAGTTAACATTAGTAACTACTACAACAGAGCTTTTTATGATTTTTATCATAATGGAGACTTTATGTCTTCGTTGTTTTTTTTAAAACCACAAATCCCTCAACTATTTCTGTAGTTGTTATTATTATCCTGGCTTGTATCAGAAACAGTGCGGACAGCAGGACTAGGGAAGGGATTGACCCCTTGTACTTGGCACTGGCAAGGCCGCAGCTTGAGTACCGTGTTCAGTTCTGGGCCCCTTAGTACAAGAAGGACACTGAGGTGCTGGAGCGGGTCCAGAGAAGGGCAGCGCAGCTGGTGAAGGGTCTGGAGAACAAGTCTTATGAGCACTGGCTGAGGGAGCTGGGGTTGTTCAGCCTGGAGAAGAGGGTGCTGAGGGAGACCTTATTGCTCTCTATCAACTACCTGAAAAGAGGCTGTAGCGAGGTGGGGGTTGGTCTCTTCTCCCAAGTAACAAGTGAAATCGTAGAATCATTCAGGTTGGAAAAGTCCCTTGGGGTCATCGAGTCCAACCACTAACCCTATTCTACAAAGCTCACCCCTAAACCATATCCCCCAACACCACATCTAAATGACCTCTAAACACATCCAGGGATGGTGACTCAACCATCTCCCTGGGCAGCCTGTCCCAATGTCTGACTACTCTTCCTGTGAAAAAAATTTTTGTAGTTTGAAGCCATTAAAATGACGCAATGAAATGGCCTCAAGTTGCTCCAGGGGAGGTTTATATTGGATATTAAGAAAAAATTATTTACTGAAAGAGTTGTCCAGCATTGGAACAGGCTGTCCAGGGAAGTGGTGGAGTCACCATGCCTGGAGTTATTTAAAAGATGTGTAGATGTGGTGCTCAGGGCCTTGCTACGTTAATTGTTGGACTCAGTAATCTTCAAGGTCTTTTCCAACCTAAACAATTCCATGATTCTATGATTAGATAGTGAGGTTGTTAAAAACTACAGAAAAAAATCCAAAACCTACTGCACCAGCAGTTTATGGCTCTCCCTGTCTTGACTGAGCTGGCCACAGCTGCCCTACACGGCGCAGGAGCTGATGCACCAGTCTTTGTGCCTGCTCCATCTTACTGTCCTAACTGTGCAGGAGACACAAAGAAATCCTACCAGTCAGTTAAACCCTTCTGCATCATCTTCTTTGCTTTCCACCACAAGCTCGCTGTAAGGAGCTTACACCTCACAGAGCAGTACTCAGGGCTACATTCAGTACCTTCAGCGTGAACACACTCAGCTGCATCCACGTACGCTGTCGTCGACTTGTGTAACTGCAACTCCTCACACACATACATGAACACATCGAATCATAGAACTGTCAGGGTTAGAAGGGACCTTAAAGATCATCTAGTTCCAACCCCCTGCCATGGGCAGGGACATCCCCCACTAGATCAGGCTGCTCAGAGCCCCATCCAGCCTGGCCTTGAAAACTTCCAGGGATGGGGCTTCCACCCCCTCTCTGGGCAACCTGTGCCAGTGTCTCACCACCCTCATAGTGAAGGGCTTCTTCCTAACATCTGATCTAAACCAATCCACCTCTGGCTTCAATCCATTCCCCCTAGTCCTATCACTATCTGACATCCCAAAAAGCCCCTCACCAGCTTTCCTGTAGGCTCCCTTAAGACACATGCATTCATTTGAATGGATGCTGCTAGGTAACTTTAGGTCTTTTGGATGCAATGACTCCCATTTTCTTTTAGGCATATTAAGACCACCACTCTCCAGGTATGTTTAGCGGTGTGACAACAAGCATAATATTGGCTTAGAGGTCAATTGGAAGACTGCAGGACAGAAGAGTGAACAGAAAGCTGGCATGCATACAGCCACACCACTTTTTGAAGCAGTTCCGGAGAAGGTGACTGAACATTCAAAACACTGGTGTACTATTTTACCTGCTCTAAACCAAGGAAAAACAGCTTACTGCCAAACATGAGAGGTTCAAGCATATGACACAAAATATGTATTTACTACTTACATCATCAATATCTTCATCATCATCTCCAATATCATCAAACTGGATTTCATCATCATCTCCAGGACCAAATGTGTCTGTTTCATTGATTTTAGCTAAAAAAAGGAATTTAGGGAAGTTAATGAGTGCACTCACACCAAGGCAAGATATGTTTAATATTCTTATCCAGTATGGATTTCCAATTTGAAGTAAAAAGATTCTTACCATGTTCTGGAAGCTCCCCATATGCTTTCAGACTTCTGGCTTCATCTGCATTGTACTTTAGAATAACATCAGCCTTGTTATCCTAAACAAGAATTTATGAGAATTTATTAGTCATCGACAAAGAAGAAAAACTTCATTATTAACCTCAGCAGACTAGTAACACCTGTATTATTTATAGAAGAATAACACCTGTATTCTTTATAAAAAAGTATCTTGTTACTCCTTCCTCTCCAGCTCCTTTAAATGTGAAGTAAAATATATTAATTTGTAGGATATCTTAATTTCTTTTGTGTGGCCACTTAATTTTCCTCTATTCTAAGTAATCTGAGAAGTTCTTTGTCATGCTTTTGGAATTAATATTTCTTCAGAGAACAGTGGTCATTGAGAAAGTGTCAAAACTTCGTAGTTTTAAGTAGCTTAATATACACAGTAAAATACTGTATCATACAACTCTAATGTACCCCTTCAGAAGAATTTATAATCAAACAATTGACGTGGCAACAATAACATTCCTGAAATAGTATTTATCCAATGAAAAGTTGACAATTGTTTTCCAGTAACCTCTACATTAGGTAAAATTACACTACTCCAACATTGGAAACTTAAGTAGAATCAACTGGCCTCTTAAGATAGAAGCCTAAATATCAAGGCTCCACAATTCTGACTACTTAAATTCTGATTATCACAGAATCAAAGAATGGTTTGGGTTCAAAGGGACTTAAAGGTCATTTAGTTCCAACCCCCCTGCCATGGGCAGGGACACCTCCCACTAGACCAGGTTGCTCAAAGCCCCATCCAGCCTGGCCTTGGACACTACCAGGGAGGCAGCATCCACAGCTTCTCTGGAAAACCTGTTCCAGTTTCTCATTACCCTCGCAGTAAAGAATTTCTTTCTAATATCTAATGTAAATCTACCATCTCATAGTTTGAGACCATTACTTCTCATCCTATCATTACACTCCTTGATAAACAGTCCCTCCTCTTCTTTCCTGTAGGCCCCTTCAGGTACTGGGAGGCCGCTATAAGGTCTCCCTGGAGCTTTCTCTGCTCCATGCTGAACAACCCCAACTCTCTCAGTCTGTCCTTGTTGAGAGGGCTGGAGCACCTCTCCTACATTTTTGTGGGCCCTCCTCTGGACCTGTTCCAACAGGTCCACGTATCAGGCTCCAGAGCTGGACACAGCACTGCAGGTAGGGTCTCACCAGAGCAGAAGAGGAGAATCACCTGCCTTGACCTGCTGGCCACGCTTCTCTTGATGCAGTCCAGGATCCAGCTGGCTTTCTGGGCTATGAGCACACACTGCCAGCTCCTATTTAGTTTTTCATCCACCAACACCCCCAAGTCCTCTGCAGGGCTGCTCTCAATTCACTCATCACTCAGCCTGTGTTTGTGCTTGGGATTGCCCCAGCCAAGGTGCAGGACCTTGTACTTGGCCTTGTTGAACTTCATGAGGTTGGCACAGGCCCAGCTCTCAAGCCTGTCAAGGTCCCTCTGCATGGCCCCCTTCCCTCCAGTGTGCTGACCGCACCACACAGCTTGGTGTTGCCAGCAAACTTGCGAAAGCTGCACTTGACCCCACTGTCCATGTCACAAAAAAAGATGTCAAACAGCACTGGTCCCAGCATGGACCCCCAAGAAACATCACTCATCACTGGTTCTACTTGTAGCTGCTGACCCCAACTCTTTCAGTGCGACCATCCAGACAATTCCTTATCCAATGAGTGGTCCATCTGTCAAATTCACATCTCTCCAATTTAGAGACAAAGACGTTGTGCAGGACAGTGTCAAATGCTTTGCACAGGTCTGTTATTTGTCACAATAAAATGTCTGGGGTTTGGCTCAATCTCCCTTATATCAAATATCAAACAGTTACATCTTGGGGAAAAAAAAAAAAGGTTAGGTGTGATGCCCATAAGCAACTTTGCTCACAAAGTCTCAGAGTGCAATTTAGAGAAACAAGTGGAACAAGGATTTGTCATCTACACATGACAATCCTCCTGTAACACAAGGAAACTAAAAGTCACGATGTAGCATAACTAAATACAAATTCAAAGGTAGTTAGATGGGAATTTCCTCATGATATCTGACACAATTTAAATCAAATAAAGCTGTAAGATATTCTTCAATGTCAAATTACTCTGAATTTTTACCTGGTAGTCTCTTAAGCCAACCAATATAATATCAGATGTATTTATCCAAACCTAAAAGAGAAAATAGGTGTTATATTGCCCGAATTCCACTTCTGTTGCATAACACAGAGTCAAACATCACGTATAGGTGTAAACTGGAAATACCCAATTTCATATTTTAAACAGAAAAACCAAGGTCAGAAATGCTGATATTATTTCACATGTTACAGAGCTATCACTAAGGTAAATCAAACTTCATTGAAGGGCTTCTAGCCAAGAAGGTGGTTATTAAGTCATAACTTCTGAGAAAACAGAAATAATGCATCAAGCCACCACTGTGTGAACTGAGCTCCTCAAGGGCAAAGCTGAAAGAAAAAAGGGGTGATGGACAAGCACAGAGAATGAATGGAGCTGCTTCTAGTAACTCACTGTGCTCACCAGTCAAACCAATACCAGACGCCTGCAAGACAGGACATGCTAATTTAAACGCACAAGACAGTTCTATCCCTTATCAGCTTGAATTTTTAAAAATTAAATATATTTCAGTCAAGATTTCCTTTCTTTTAGATGTCTACCTGTGTACGTTCCCCACTACGTTCAACAGTTTATGGCAGTGACCTGCAGGCAGCGAGCGGGGCTTGCACTGACACCAGGACACGTGCATTCACTGCTCTCCAAAACCAGACGGGTAGAACAATCCAGAATGAACAAGGTGAACATTTGTTTTTATTGGGAACAGACTATCTGAGAGGACCTCCTCCCTACCTTATACCAGCAGAAGACAGGAAGTTGTAACACCTGACAAAGGCAAGAGGGGACACCATCCATAGATGGGTACGTTAAGAATGCTAACACGTACACCTGACTTCCCTGAAGGTACAAACTTTTGCAGATCAGCTCTGCATGAAAGTATTCTGGGAACTGATCGAGCGGACAATGAAATGACAGCATTTGAGCTGCCTGCGGGAAATTATAAAGAAACCTTCACAAACCAATCTTATTGAACTATTCTCAGATAAGTCATCTGGCGAGAAGGTAACTATTTGGTTCCTCCCCAGATCAAGCTAAGTGGGGTATCGAACCCTGATTCTTACTGGTTTTGGGAAATAGTACACAAAAAAAGTGGCTCTGGACAACTCTCTTAAACCTTTACTTTCCTGTGCTGGGTGTCAATCTTCATGTTAATAGAAGCTCTCCTACTAAGCTAAGTACTGATTTAGACTCAGACATAACACGCTGATTCTCCAAATAGTTATCAAATTCCCCATCTACAATTAGGGACCTTTTTAATAGACCATATGCATGTAAGTTTCTAGAATATGAAAATATTCACTGAAATACACACATCCAAAGGCAGTTCTATAAGCTTCTCTCAAAGGCCAAAGACTGTATTTTTGTGCTGGCAATACAAACAGAAGAACACGCCAGAAATACTAACTTTTGTAACAAGCTACATATGTAAATTTTTACAATCACAAATCATGCATAATGCCATGGCGCTCTACTGCAATGCTTCAGAATTACCTTTTTTCTTAGTTTCCCTCTAATATGACATAACCTCTTCACACCATCAAAACATAATGCCTCCAGTCTTCCATTGCCTAACATCTTGATCACCTGGGCATATTCTGAAAGAGATGGTAACATAAAGCAAAACTTCTAAACAAATATAGCTTCATGAAACAAGCAATAACTTTCGCCACTGTAACCAAAATTTGCTGTAATGTTTTATGAACCAAGAACAGCTGAGAGGAGCTTTGAACAGCCACACAGGCTGCTGAATGCATCACAGTTTTCATATCATTGTTGATGTTAACATTTTCAAACACTGCTCATTCTTGCTTGTATCGATGCTTTTGTTCCCTCTAAAATGCTCACTACAGATAATTTTTACAGCTATCAAGTCACACTCAGGAGTTCAAAAGTTTGTGACAGCGTTATAGCACCTGTTCTAACAGATAAAATCTTGTGCTATTGTTGAGGGAAGAGGAGAAAGCAGCACATCCTGGACACCCCACTGATACCCTGAATCCCTTCTGCAGAGTCTCTGTGGAAAAAAAGAATACTGTTCTTGAAAGCACATGTTCTGGCGTTCTCAGAAAATGCACAAAAGGCAAGCTTTGGCAGAAAACTAAGAAGCTTCTCTCCCAACATCCACCCTCAATCTCTCACCTTGTATTTAGTCTCCTTCCCTCATCGAATTCTAGAAATCACTGCTCAAGTACTTCACAGGGATACTAGTAAAGTTTGCAGCATAATGTATTACCACTTAACTAAAAAGAATAAAACTTGTAAGAATTATAACATTATCTGACTGACCATTTTTGCCCAGAAAAGAAAAATAACCTCAATTAGCCAGAGCAGCATTTTGAGGTTCTAAACTATTTTCTTAGCACAAGTTAGATAGTCCAGCCAGCCACATGAGACTATTAATAACGAAGAACAAGGTTTCATTAAGTAGAATTTTCTTGGGAGTTGAAAAGGATTTCAAGTTTTACAGATGCATCAAAACCAACTCCTTTTTTGCTAACAGCTGTGACAGAATATGAGGGAGCTCTAAAAAATTAGTTCAGTGGTCGCTTCTTGTACAGTGATTTAAGTCAGCACTTTTGTTGTATTTCTAAAAAACCCAACTGTTTAACTGGTCAGTAATTGGGTACTTGCACATGTGTGAGCAACTGCAAGAGCATGACACACAAGACAGGGCAAGCCAAAGGGGAGGTGAGCTCACTGCCACCAAATGGCAGGAGAGAGGGGAAACCTAGTCATTACCCTCCAGGTGAACACTCCTGTGGCTTATTTTACCTGACAACATCCAGGTAAGGACCTTACTTGTTGCTCCTGTTTTAGTAGTTGTTAAAATGTCCCAGCCCAGGAGCCAATCCAACCAAATCAACAAGTGACAGCGGAAGAACAGTGAGGTGTACTGTTCTGCCAGGTTAGTGACTAGGAAGAGCTCACCAGCGTATCCAAGGAATGTTACAGTTGCCCATAAAACAGAAAATAGGATGGTGAATCCAAGAGACAATGAACTACTGGCAACGTGGAGCTAAGCTAGCTGCTTAGAGACCCTCACCCTGAGCTACACAAGGGATTTCTCAGGAATGTTTACATAACTACTGTATTACAGCATCACAACAAGGTGGAGGAGAGGCAAGCTTCATTCTTAAGTGAACCTATTTAAAACTTCCCTTTTCCTAATGTCTTCCTCCTACACTCAGTATGTCATTTATAATTCAAATAAAACCCCAATAAGAATACCTCTCTTTATTCCACAATAACTTTGTGTTTCTCAGACGTTCAGATCTTTCCTTTGCGCATCAACTTCCAAGGTACAGTAGTTACAGTATCTGACTGAAAACAATGGCAACGCCATACTATGGTTAAAAACTCACCTTGCCCATCCTCTTTGAACACCAATTCTCTTTTTTCTGACTCGTTCTCATTCTTACCTCGTCGCCTATTTTTACCTCCTTTGCCTAAATTAAAAGAGGGGGGAAAAGAGTGTGTGTTATAATCTCTGAATGTAGTAAATAAAATAATCAGACTTACAGGAACTTCTGTGGTTCCAGATTTAGATTTTTTTTGCTTAACATTTTTAGTAACATAGTAAGTAAAACATATGAGTCCCCGACTACTTAAGATGTCCTAGTTGTTATGGAGTGACAGTAGCCTCCAACAAAGATATGCACGAGATCGCCATTTTCACTTTTCGTGACTGCTGCTACCAAATACCTCAAAAATAATGGTGGGAGAACCTGACGAACACAACCACCAAAGAGCAGAAGAATAACCCGAGAGGTTACTGTAGCGCTGAAATCCCCCCCGCCAAAAAAAAAAACAGGGAAAGCCTACACTGCAAGCGAAGTCGCCCTTTTTAAAAGGCACACACGTGGCAACAGGGTTAAATGCTCTTCATGAAGACGCAGAAGAGCAGCTCACACTTCACCCCCTCGCCTTGTTAAAAAGCTACAGCTCCCTCCCTCTCACTTTTTCCTGCTTTTCTTTAGGCAGCGGGGGGAGAAGCAGCGAGCACACGGAGGGGCACGCACGTCC
>NW_009733393.1:0-27766 GCF_000703405.1 Apaloderma vittatum
CTTGGCCACGAGAGCACATTGCTGGCTCATGTTAGGGATCAGGAACAGTGTGGCCAGCAGGTGCAGGGAGGTGATCATGCCCCTGTACTCAGCTTTAGTGAGGCCTCACTTTGAGTACTGTGCCCACTTTTGGGCCCCTCACTACAAGAGACACATTGAGGTGCTAGAGAGGGTACAGAAATGGTCTACCAAGCTAGTAAAGAATTTGGAGCATGTGTCGTATGAGAAACGACTGAGATCTTGGGCTGTTTAGTCTGGAGGAGACTGAGGGGAGACCGTATTGCTCTCTACAACTACCTAAAGGACACTGTAGCAGGGTTCTCCCTAGTGGCGAGCGATAGGACGAAGGGAAATGGCCTGAAGTTGCACCAGGGGAAGTTCAGGTTGGATATTAGGAAGAATTTCTTTACTGAAAGGGTTGTCAGGCATTGGAACAGGCTGCCCAGGGAGGTGGTTGAGTCACCGTCCCTGGAGGTGTGTAAGAGATGGGTGGATGTTGTGCTGCAAGACATGGTTTAGTGGTGTTGACAGGGCTAGGACAAAGGTTGGACTTGATGGATGATCCTGAAGGTCTCTTCCAACTGAATCTATTCTATGATTTTATATGGGCGTCTTGTGTTGGCATAGGTTGGAATTTTCTTCTTAAGAGGTGGTAAAAGAACATTTCATGGGTAAATACTTTTACATATTTTCTTCTAAATGTAGTTACCATTACTCTTTATTGTTTTTATCCTTTTGATAGAGCATCATGTTATATTGGTGAAAGAATATAAATAATAAATTAACCTGCAAAGGCACTGCCTTTTGAGAAAGCATAAAATAGTATATATTTGATTGCTTATTTTGCTGTTTTTTTTAATGCAGATTTGTATCTGAGAATAAAAGTTTCAGACTTCTTTTTCTCTTAAGATAGTTCTATGCAAATCAATAAAATACCATGGAGAGAAGTCCAAATATTTAAATTAAGTTAGCTCAGCCATCTCTTAATGGAAAATCTGGATTATATAACCTGAATTATACTGAACTGAAATGCTTCAGGGTTTTGAAAGGAATTTCCAGGTGACTCAATTATATTTAAATTGTAGTTCAGTATAGATGTTATAATTTAGGTTTAAAGTACTCTAATACTAAATTAGGTTTTGTTTATTAGTGTATCATAAAAGGTTTTCTTCAGAAAAACTTTGAAGCAATGAATGACATTTCTTCGTGTCATGTGCAAGGAAAAAGAAATCCAGATGTAAATGAAGAAGCTATGAAGCCACAGGGCTGTAGCTTCATCATACTATATGTAAGAGTGGGCCTCTCTACCTACAGCAGATGAAGGGATTAAAAAGTTTTAACGCTTTGCCTCAAGAAACTGATGCTTTCTTTAACGTACTTGGTAAATCTGGATTTGGAAACTAATACGAAGAGAAACAATTGTAAATGTTGTGCAAGCTGCTCTCATTCTGATTAAATGAAGTGAAATGAAATAGATTTTTCTCTATGTATATCTAGAACTGGGAAATAGATATCACTGGGACTGTTAAAAGGACTGAGAAACTGGGCCCAGTTAACACTTTGGAATAACATTTCCTCTAAAACATTAGTCCTTAACAAATTTATCCTAATTATCCTAATTAATCTGTGAATGTATGACACTATGGAGCTGATGCAGTGTAGTTGGAGGACCTCAGCGTTATGGGTGGACCAGATTGGAAAGGTCTTGAGGGAGCAATGCTGGTACAGTGCAAGTGTTCCTTGGCATGCCTTATGCATCCCAAGTGTCTTTGGAGCTGGGGTCTTTGTGGATCTCTGAATGCTAATCCTAAAATTAATCCTAATAGCAGATTTGTGTTGAAGGCTAAGGACACCAGTACCATGGGTGGCCCAGATTGGAAAGGTCTTGAGATAGTAATGTTGGTGCAGTGCTGTGCTTCCCTTGGCATGCCATTTGTATACCACTGTCCTTGGAGCTGGGGGCTTTGTGAATCTCTGAACCTTAAACCTAACCCTAATATTGGATTTTTGTAGAGGATGAGGACCACAGCACCATGGGTGACCAGATTAGATCCTCAACGCAGATTTTTTTTGAGGCTGAGCACCCCAGCATCAGATTAGCAATGTCTCAAGGGTATAATGTTGGTGCAGTGCTGTCCCCTTGGCATGCCTTTTGTCTTTCCATTGTCCTTGGATCTGAGGGCTTTGTGGATCTCTGGACCCTAATCCTAATCTGTATGTAGTTAGCATTTATGGCCATTGTCCTTGGTGGTTTTAGTCGCTAGTCAATTTGTTCTGGTCTGAGACCTTTTGGATGAGGATGGAACAAAAGCTGTTTACTTCATCATCACCCTGAAGATGAAGTTCTGTGTTCCTCTTCAAATACCTTTTTCTACGCTACCATTTCAGTTGGGAAAAAAATAATCAACTCTAGTATGTAGGTTTTTTTCTTTCTTATGTATTTTATATACATGTGTATTTTTTTTTTAAACTGTGTAGGCCTGTAATTACCAGGATCTTTCATTTTTACCTTTTTGATAACTGGGACAACATTTGCGAGTTTCCAGGCAATTGGGACTTCTTCAGACTTCCAAGGCCATTTGGAAGCTTCAGTTTGCCGGTTAGCTCAGTGGTTTGAGCACGGTGCTGACAACAATGACCAACACCGAGGTCGCGGGTTCGATTCCCGCTTGGTCCCCATGTGTTGCCTGGTCTAGTCGAGAGGTGGCGTCCCTGCCCATGACAGGAAGGTTGGACTAGATGATCTCTAAGGTCCCTTCCAGCCTAGGCCATTCTATGATTCTATGATTCTATGATTCTATGAATTCCTAAAACCTCAGCAAATCTGTTCTCTTGTGTGTTATACATTTATGCTAACATGTAATCTTTTAAACCTTTTCTAAATTAGAAAACCTTTTGAGTTTGCATTGTTTTATTTATTAATCAACTTTTAAATTGTTCTTTTTACTCTTTATACTTAAACTCACTTTGTCTTATTTCAGGTGTTTGTTCTTCCACGTGTTTCTTCATGTAGTAATACTGATTTGTTTGTCTTGGAAAGAATGCAGAACATGCCAAGAATAAAAACAGAACCTTTATCCAGTAATATATATTCTCCTTATGAACGAACTATCCTCTCCTGGTTGAATATACAGTATGAGAAGAATCGAAAAACTGTGTGGAAAGATTGTGAAAAAGGTGAAATAATTCTTTCACTATACTCTTCCATCTAATACTACTTTTATATGCTTTTAAAGTTGTTAACTGTAGAGATACTGTGACAGCTTGCTGCTGAAAGTATTTTTTGGGGATAAGTTATTTCCTACCCATATGTATTTCCTTTCCATGTGTTTCCGTGTTCCAGGATCAGCCTTTTGTGACCAGCACTGTTCATGAAATACATTATGTGTTCCGTGCATTCTTATAGTTTCTAACTAGACATAAAAGGTGGAGTGTAGAGAACCTTTTCACTTTCATGGAGTCATAGAATGGTTTGGGTGGGAAGGAACTTTCTTTCCATTAACGATGTCAGGAAATAACTGCTAACAGTGATCACTTTCTCAGCAGTCTCCTGTTTGTAGCCACATGCAGTCGTCAGTATTTTTACTCATACTGGTGTGCTTACAAGCTAGATTTTCAGAAGTTTTAGAATACTTTTTGTATTGTTCATATTTTGATGCCATTTAGGAAGGTAATGGAGACCAAGGTTCCAGATTATAAACTTCATATCCTACTTGCAAGGTCAGTTTGATGCCTTATGATTGCTTCAGGAAAACTAGACAAAATGACCTGTTCTGTTTATGACTGACCTAGGCAGTTCTGGTATTCAATCTGGTAAAACTGATCAACCAGTAGTAATTAGTACTTTTATTTCCTTGTATGATTTTCCTCTTTTGCTTCTTGACCTTAACTTCATTGTCTCTTTCAGCCTTAATTTTGGGTGAGTAGTTAACACCGAGAAAGGACAGTCTGGTGATGATCAGGGAAGAACTCCAGAATGGCTCATAAGCCACATACAGAAAAAATTGTATAGCGTCATTTTTGCCTTGAGTGATTTCTCATCTGCCTGAATTATGGATAATCTATTTGCATATCATCTTCCATAACTCTCATTTGGACATATTCTTTACCTTGCATATTCCTTTGTTTTTCTCATTTTGCGGTATGCAAGTAAATTATACTAGATATTCCCAAGTGTGTTGAGTAATTCTGCTGATAAAATTGAAAGGTCAGTCTATACCCCCTACATCCAATAGAAATAGATTTCTAGCTGTTAACTCATGGTTTGGGTCTGATTTTATGATTAAGTCAGGGAGCTTCCCTAGATAAAGTAACATGCCTTACAGTATGTAGGTTTATTTGCAATTATTATTTTCTTACTACCTGTCTATAGTGTGTGCTTTAGTGGAGCTGCTTTACAGTCACAGACTCTGTTTTTCCTGGGTGTTATCTGAGTCCCGTGTGTACAGACGACAACTTGCAGAGAGACTGGTTCGCTACCTGGCCAATCTTGTGGCTCGCAGTAAATACTGCATGGATATATTCAGTCTCACTGTCCGTTCTCTCTATTGTAGGCTCTAGTGATACCTAAAAGCTGAGGGATGGCTAGTCTTTTTCTGGCCTGTGGGAACTTGATAGGGAGAATACAAACCTCCAAATGCATCTTATTTAACATTACACGATTAATTGACTTATAACATCTAAAGATGAGAGGAATGAATCCTAACCATAAAGGGTAGATCTAGTGGACACTGCTGGACAACAAACCCACAAATGTCTCATCTATTGATGATGCATTTTAAGGAGCCAGTTATTGAAAGTGTTGTTTTACTTGCCTAAGAGTATGTAATAAATTAGAATGTTGAAATGAGTTTAGCTTTTTAATGACTTGTCATATGGTTATCAGCATTTGTAAGGTAGTTTTTTTGCAATTATTTAGTTCTAAAGGCTCCCCAAAATTGACACCCAGAAAAGAACAATTTAAGTACAATATTGAGATTCTCAGAAAATAATAATAACTTTTATTAAATCATGCTCATAGCACAGATTACTCAGTAGGTAAATGTATTCATTCGTGCAGACCTAGTTGCAGATTTGGGTCTGGGTCACAGGTGAAGATGGATTTTGTGATTACTGCCAGGGAACATTTGTCTGTATTACAGTTCTCTCTTACAATTTTACTTTACTGGACTGAAAAGGCAGAAATTATATATGCTTTCTGTGTGGATGAAGTTATAGGTACTGTCTTGCTATCTTGACTTGTATATAGCTTTTTTAGTTCATGAGTTCTATATTCTGTTTGCTACAGGACACACAGCAATAGCTTGGTTTGTATACATGAGCATGCCCTTTTGCTTCTGTTTCCATTTCTCTAACAAAATTACATAAATGGGCAATGCTAAAGGTACAGTAATATTAAAAAAAGGAAAAGATTCTGTCAAATTATGAAATTCATAGTCTTCTGCCACATCCTATATCATAGTTCTTGACTGTGCAATTTGTGTTTCACAGATGAACTGTCTCAATATGTCTTTGATTCTTCTGTTTTAGCTTCCACTTTACTCTCACTTTTTTGCTTTTACTGCCTCAGAATAAATTGTCAGCTACTGTGCAGTTCTTTCTGTGAAATGGGGCAGAGAATCCCATGACAAAGGACACAGAAAAGACTGAGGTACTCAATACTTTCTTCACCTTGGTCTTTACTGGTAAGACTGGTACTGAGCAGTCCTAGGCCCTCGAGATGAATGGGAAAGTCTGAAGTAAGGAAGGCTTAACCTTGGTGGAGGAGGATCAAATTAGGGAACACTTAAGCAAATTGAACAACATACAAGTCAATGGGACTTGATGGGATGCACTAACAAGTACTGAGGGAGCTGGCCGATGTCATTGTGAGACCATGCTCAGTAATCTTGGAAAGGTCAGGATAATTAGGGGGAAGTTCAGAAGAGGTTTGGAAGAAAGCAAATGTCATTCCTATCTGGAAGAAGGGGAATCTATGTAGCTATAGGCTAATCAGCCTCATCTTGTTTCTGAGGATGGTGATGGAGTAAATAATCTTGGAAACCAATTCCAAACATGAGAAGGACAAGGAGTTATTTGAGAGTAGTCAGCATGAATTTAAAAAGGGGAAATCATTCTTGACCAACATGATTGCCTTCCACAGTGATGTGTCTCGCTCAGTAGTCCGATGGAGAGCAGTGGATGTTGTTTCTGTCAACTTTGGCAAGACTTTCAACAAACTCCCATAACATTCTCATAAGCAAGCTGATGAAGTACAGGCTAGTTAAGAGGACAGTGAGGTGGACTAAAATTAGGCTGAACTGTCAGATTCAAAGGGTTTTATGGTCAGTGGCATAAAATCTTTCTGGAAGCTGGTCACCAGCAATGTACTTCAGAGTCAGTAGACTGATTTTTTTAAGTGATACGTTGGAGAAGAACTTGCATATCTCAGCAAATCTAATATATACTATATAGTGTTGGTCCTTTAAATTTCATTATGAGGTTAATAATCAAATTTATACTTAGATATCGTGACATTTTTAATCATGTTAGCCTTAGGTATTTAAATATATTTTTTCAGAGGAACAGTTAAAAGTGTTGTAATAAAAACATCAGTCAAAGTATAGTAAACGTTCACACAACTCAACTGAAAGTCTTAAATATCCTCAATTTTGTATCTTTTATTGTTATTACTTGCTCAATATGACTAAAGTTTAAAGAAGGATTAGTTCTTTTATGCTTGCTACGGTCCAGATCAGAGGGCAAATACCACTTTCTGCTTCATATTTATGTGCCTGCATGTTATCATCCAAACACTCTGCTTTGAATAAAGAATTAATCCTCGCTAGCAACGTCTTACCCATGAAACTGCTTTCAGCTCAAACTAGTCTGTTGGGTGATCCATTCCTACTAAATAAATGAAGATCTATCCAAGCCGTATTTTTCAGTCTTTCTTTTGATACCTAAGCTACTTAATATGAACTGTGAAAGCGAGCCAAGCTGAAGCTACTGCAGTGCAGAGGTTTTAAATATACATCTTTATTACTTCCTTCTAAAGTTGAAGACAACTATTCTCTTGCAAGAATTAAAATCTCAATAGCTTAGAGAGAACATTAGCAAGGAGTTTACTATCTCCACATCTTCTGCCCTTACTTGTACTAAAAATAAAGATGATTTAAAACCAGCTTGGCATATATTTTGGGAGGGCAGGCTTGTGGTATATCTTATGGACTGTAAAATGGAAAACAATGTTGAAACTTAAGACCAAATGCTGTAGAACTGCAAAATGCAACTTTGCCTATTCTACTGAGACCTTAATTACACATTAAATAGAAGATTCAGTGCCCATTAGGTATTATGTGGGTAACAGTAACAATAGGATAGAAAGCATGAATTATGTGAGTGTAGTAAATTTTCAATGTACCTTCTACCATTACTTACGTTCTTCTCAAAATTTCTCTCTGAAAGATTAACTACTAATAGTATAAAAAAGTAAGAGTCAGGAAAAAAAAAAACTTTAACAGTTGCCTGAGCATTGGAATGCCATAATTCAAAACCTATACTTCCTAAACAGAAGAAAATTTTGCAAATTAATGAATCAAATTGCCACCTGAGAAACTGTATGTCTCTTCATTATTAGCTATGGTTCTAGCCATGCTGAAAAAGATAAATTATATTCTGGGAAAGGAGGTATTTTCTTGAATGTATCCCAGGAAGATCTTGAAAAGAGTAAATGATTCTATGTTGAATATAAAATTATTAGAGAATATGACAGCCAGTAAATTGAACAGTATCATAGAATCATAGAATGGTTGAGACTGGAAGGGACACAGAAGCTTACCTAGTCCCAGCCCCCTGCCATGGGCAGAGACACCTCCCTCTAGACCAGGTTGCTCAAAGCCTCATCCAGCCTGGCCTCACACACTTCCAGGGAGTGGGCTTCCACAGCTTCTCTGGGCAACCTGTCCCAGTGTCTCACCACCCTCACAGTAAAGAATTTCTTGCTAATATCTAATCTAAATCTACTCTCTTTCATTTGGAAAACATTACCCCTTGTCCTATTACTGCACTTACTGATAAAGAGTCCCTCACCTTCTTTCCTGCAGCCCTCCTCAGGTACTGAAAGACTGCTGTCGGGTCTCCCTGGAGCCTTTGATTCTCCAGGCTGGACAACCCCAACTCTCCCAGCCTGTTGTCATAGGAGAGGTGCTCCAGCCCCCTGATCATCAGAGCAGAGGGGAAGAATCACCTACCTTGACCTACTGAGCACACTTCTTTTGATGCAGCCCAGGATGTGATTGGCTTTCTGCGCACATGCTGGCTCATGTTTCATTTTGCATTCACCAACAACCTCAATGTCCTTCTCTGCAGGGCTGCTCTCAATCCACTCATTGCCCAGCATGTATTTTATGCTTGGGATTGCCTGACCCAGGTGCAGGATTTTACACTTGGCCTTATTGAACTTCATGAAGTTGGCCTGGGCCCACCTCTCCAGCCTGTCCAGGTCCCTCTGGATGGCATTCCTTCCCTCCAGCATGTCAGCCTGGCCCTCCAGCTAGTCGATATCAGAACAGTTAATCTAAGTCTGAGATGTAAGAACTGTCTGCAGAGTAGATACAACTTCATTTCACTGGAAAATGTGCTTAGAATGGAAATTATGCTTGAAAGGAAAGAGGAGTGCTAATCCAGTGCCAATGTAGGTTTGTCTGACAATGTTAGGCATAGTAGCATACTCTCAAGTAGAGGAGTTTTTTAGTTTTGATGCATTTTATTCACTTCACTGTGAGGTGTGGGTTTTTTTTTTTTTATTTTAGCATGACTTCTGAGAGTAATAAGGTTGAGAAATGAGAGATTTTAGTATGAGATGGCGTCTTCATAATATTGTATGAGAATTAGGTAGAATTCTTGTTTTAAGACTGATTCTGTAGAACTTTAAGATTGTTTCTAGTATAGCAATTAAAGTACACTCTTTTCTTTCCCTTTCTTTAATGAATTTTTCTTCCTCTTTCCTCTCTCCATTCTTTCCCCAGTTTTTAGGAAGCATATTTATGAACTCCATTGTTTCTTATTTCTTAATTTAATAGTTCTTAGAGATAATTGGGAAGCAAGAACTAAAGGATATTTTTTACATTTGAAGGGTAGAAAGGAGGAATCTTATTTAATTTCATGTAAGATTTCTTTAAGTAAAAGTTGCTGCAATACAGACTTTTCCCAAAGAATGAATCTTGCTTCATATAAAGCTTGATAAAAAAATTGAATTAAAGAAAGGGAAATGACTAATGAATTGCCATCATGAGTTTCATAAATGTGACTCCAACAAAATATTAAGAGACATTTTTCTTGAATGACAAATTCAGGAAATTATTTCTTGACATATAAATTAGCAAAGTTTTAAATATTTTTTTTCTGTGTTACATTTCATGATTTTACAGTGGAACAGAAGAATGAACTATAATATGTAAGTATGAAGTCCAGACGTTTTTGTCCTATTCGCCTTTCTTAATCCACCTGAATACTCCATGTTTAAGAAATGCATCGTTTCTGATTCCCTACAGCTGAAATCCACAAGATCATTACAAGATTTTATTTAATAGAAAAGAGAGAAAAATAATTATTTTCCTGAGCTTTAGGTTTGTATATAGTCAAGAAATAAGTAAAACTCCATGTTTAATCTAACTTTGAAGACTTTGTAATAGTATAAAAATATATGGTTTGTACAGTTTTATTGCTTTATACTGGCTGGCATGATGCAGCTTCAGGGAAATAAAAGGATAAGGAGGTGTAGTCATTGAAGCCCTGTAGTGAAAACTTTCAGTATTCATATTTGGAAAAGTAGTAAAAAGATCTGTCAAAAAAAGTGCCCTAACTCCTGGGAGTGTGTATATTTGTGTCTATACATATGTGCATACATATATATGTATGCATAGACATGTATGCTTATATATAAAAATGTTTATGTGTATATACATATATGCTAACTCTCAAAAACCTAAATAGGAATAATTGGGTAAATATTTAGGAAGAAATTTGGTTTCCTTACTTGCAGTACAATTTGAAATGCCTAAGCAGCTATTCCTCTTTCAACTAAACAAGGGTCTGTGCAGTGTTTGTATGTTAATTGCACTAAATAAGCTTTCCGATTATGTGTGTAATTAATGCTGCTTCTGGGGGGCATACTGAATGTATAGATTGAGTATAGCATACATAGCTGTAGATTTAGTAATGCAACTTCAAATATTTTGGAAGGAGAAAACATATTTCAGACTATAAAGATAAGTATTCAACAGTGAATTTCATTGAGAACAGTATTTTTTTTTTGACTAAATAAGATGATGTGGGGATTACAGTATTCATTCTGAAGCCAGTACAGAAGACAGGTATGCTGTAATGAATTGCTGTGATTTATTGCATTTTAAATCAAAGTGATCTATAGTTGAAATGCCATGATAAAAAAAAAAGTAATTTTTAAGCTGACATTTTAATCTAGAGACTTTCAGTACTGTTCAGTGATTTTAAAACTAGTTCTCTTTACAAATGGAAAGTTTCTGTTGAAAAGCAACAAAATGAAGACTGGTGTAAGGTATTTTTATGTGATGCCTAAAAACCTAAGGAACTTGCCAATTTAAGATATCGTTTGGGATAAGAATCAGCAAAAATAAAACAGAACTGCATAGAGAGCAAAAGAGGATTGGAAAATTATATTAGCAGCAGAAAGGTAAATGTTCATGCCTCAGGGTAGAAGCCTTCTGCAACAGATGGGAATAAATGAGACATATCCCCAGTGAATCCATTTTTCTGTCATTGTCCCATGTGGTGTTTCTTGAACTTTTCTGCTTGGAATTATTATGAATTGACAGTGACACTCAATTGGTTTGTCCCTGGTATTTCAGGAGAATAATTATCAATTCTGATGAGTAGGGGTTGTAGCATAGTGCCTGAAGTAGGAACTGTAATTTGCTACAAGTCTCTGATAGAAGATTTCTTGTTTTCCACGTTAAGATAAATGTAGCCTCACATGCTGTATATGCTGAAGGTAAATATATTACCTTTGTGTTAATCCTAAACTAATTTTAGGAGAAACAGAATAGCCTTTCTTTTTTCAAAAAAAATATTTAAAGGATTTTTTTCCAACTCTATATTTTATTCTTCAGTACTATCATTTTAAACCTTGTCCTGGTTCCAATGTCAGCACTTACAGAATAGGTTATTGCTCCATATTTCTTCTGTAAATGTTTGTGTTATTCAGTACCAGATTTAAGCTACTGAAAGAGGACAATAGCTATTTTATTACAGACAGACTTATTATAGCTATAGATTAATTCCACCTCCAGAGATTTTCAGATCCCAGAATAGGAAGTTGTTACATAATATTATAAACCATTATTACTGCAGTAATTCACATTAAAAAGGACATACTGTAATAGTTTAAGGTCTATCTAGCTCAATATTCTACCTCCAATAGAAGATGCTTAGAGATGACTAACAGTGCAAATGTACGGCAGCACTTTCTTTATATATACCTGTGACTGCCTGATTTGAAACTCAGGACTCCTTGAGATGGACTGGTACTTCTGTAAGGTTGTACTAGATTTTATTGTGTCAATTTGTTAACTTGTATTTTGAACCTGTGCAAACTTCTAGGCTCACACCATTCTGAAGCAGTAAGTAGGTTTTAAATCTATATTGAATGTAAAATATTTTGTTTTGAGCTTGCTACTTAATACTGTAATTTGGTATTTCCTTTACCAACAAAATTGTATATTCCAGTGAGCTTTTTAACAATAATCATAGAATCATAGAATCATAGAATTGTAGAATGGCCTAGGCTGGAAGGGACCTTAGAGATCATTTAATCCAACCTCCCTGTCATGGGTAGGGACGCCTCTCAACTAGATCAGGCAACACGTGGGGACTGAGCGGGGATGTCTGGTTCCCATTCTCAGTGTCATGCCTACTTATATAGACTGCTGTCATACCACCTCTCAATTATTACTTTTCCTGTATAGTTTCATAGTCTAATTTATTAAGTTCTTATAAAGTGTCTTTTCATACTTTTGCTCAGGGAAGGTCATCAGTTTCAATATTTTTATGTGAATGTATTAGGTGTATTTAGAATGTCTTATGAACTATTATCTTAACCCTATATTTTTACCCTCTATTTTTCAGTAACTTAGAATTTGAAAAAAAATCATATGGCTCTATAACAGGTTTATCATTTGTGAAGATGTCCATTGTGTCTCCTTAGGCATATATCAGTTGATTTTGCAACTGGTAGCAGGAATTTATCTTTTTTATTGCTTGTGAAAACAGCAGAACCACTTCACAAAAAATCCAGTGCTTTCTTTAAATATGTCTTACTGTTCTTTGTATAAAATAACTCTTAAACTTAGTAGATTAAATCAAACCAGATCCTTTAAGAGTTTTATCGCTTGGTATAAGACCATTTTGTTCTTTTTGGGTATTCTTACATGAATAATACCCATATACCATACTTCTATATAACTTTTATAACTTTTGTTTCCTTTTCTATGGGAATATTTCTTTTAATCAATCACTGTTAATCTTTTAAGATCAATGGTAATTTTACATGGTCATTTCTTTCTATTTACAAAGTAATGTGGTGTGTATGATGAAAGAGTTGTTTAAATGTTTTTTGCTGATGTCCCAGTAGTGTTCTTCTTCCACAATGAAGGTCATGATTTTGGCTTGGCTGCTATTTTTTGCTGGTTTTTGTTTCATTTTTTATTTTTTTTTTGGGGGGGGGGGCTGATGCCAAAGAATACCTTTGTATACTTATTTAGAATAAGATTGGATATTGTTTCTTCCTTATTTTCAGTGAAAGAAAACGCTACCATCTATCTTCGGAGTTACTTTGTTAACCAACTTTAGTACTTCAGTAATTCAGTGAGATAACATGTACTGATGGATCAGTTATTAAAAGAGAAACTTGAAAATATTGCAGAGTAAAGCACGAAAGGTAGAAAAGGGGGAAAGAGAACAAAAATAATCAGTTAATTCTCATATGCAAAGACTAAACTGACTATACCTGTAGTGTACTGTGCAGGTATTTGCCTGTTATAAAAATCTCTGAAAATGGAGATTCCATGGTCCACTTTAGGTAGTATCTGCCACTATTTCCCACTCATTTCCATTTCAAAGATTTTCCTATTGTCTAATCCAAATTTTCTCTGTCAATCCATTGTCTTCTAAAATGTGCTGTGCTGTGCAGTGGATCTTCTTTGCTTTTCTAGTAACAGTACGAGATTTGCTGTTATCTCCAAATTCTTTTCTGCAGAATTTGTCTACCCAATTTTCCATGTAGTACTTGTGTAATGAATTATTCTTAATGAAGTATAGTACACTGCAAATATCATTATTGGATTTCATCCTGTTTGTTTCAGATGATTGCTCCAGTTGTTCAAGAGCTTAAATTATAGTTCTTTCTCCATGAGTACTTGCAACTCATTTTTCTTCCCAGAATAATTTCTTTAACCTGCTTGATATTATCTCCAGGTTGGAATAAGTCAGTTTTGTATTATTGTCTGACTTGCAAATGAAAATGTTGAATAGTATACAATCTAGGACTTTGCAGTTTGATTTGTGAACTGCTGGCAGTTAGGCTTACTTTTTTCAGTGAGTTTGGTGTGTCACCTAACAGTAACTTTTTCCTAGACTACATTTTCCTTGCTTTGTTATCTGAGAGGGTGTAGTCAAAATCTTACTGAAGTTAAAGCGTCTAATATTTTTCCTTCACCTGCAGTATCTTCTACCCACCAAGGAAGTAGATAAAACTTGACCTAGGGGAGCTTACAGTGACTGTTGCTTGCTATTCTGCCACCAAATAGATTTTTTTTAATCTTGTGTAGAATTGTCATAGGTAATTCCTTGATTATCTCCATTTGGAAAATAGTTTTCATAACAAAAGATACTGAGGCTTCAAATCTAATCATACAAATGTAAAAAAAATGATTTATTTATTTTAGTGAAGCTAAGAAACATTATGGCAAGAAAAAAGCAGTGCAAAACCCTTGTAACCTTGGGTCCTATTGATTCATCAGGAGAAGACCAAAACCAACCCAGATACTTTGAAGATATTTTCTTCTTGTCCTTGTGGGGAAAGAGAGGGAGAAAATTTAAATCTGAAAACATTCCCACATAAATTTTGGTTTTGAAAGATCTAATTTTCCTACATTCAGGAATGAGACTATGTATTAGGTAATTGATGTAAAATGTGTTTCAGGGACTTTTTAAAGGCCATAAAATTAAAAAAGAATAACCCCACAAACTCAGCAGATTAGGACTTCTAAAGTAAAATAAAATTTAAATTTTGAAGTGAATAATTAAAGTGCCATGACAAATGAGAATCTTTATCTGAAAGATACATCCATTATTTTTTTTTTCTGATTTTTTTTGGCAAGAAGTACCAATAAAAAAGAAATTTAATACATTTACGTGCTTAGAGGAAAATGAGATATGCTGACTAAATCTTCTTATTTCCATTGTTTATTTCTACTAAAAGTGACTAATTATATTAAAAAACTTAATTATTGTAGAGTGGTTAGCTGGTAGATTTTCTGCTAGGTTTGATGTTATTAGGAAAAATGCATTATATTTTCTGACTAATTTATTCACAAGCCTTTGAGTTAAGTAGGGTGATTGATAGTAGATGGATTAACTGGAAAACAACAAAAATACTTATAAAAGTATTAAATTAATCAAAATAGGAAAATGTTCCACTTTGTTTTCTTTTTCTTCGTGCTCTGATTTACATAGGCTGTAAAGCTATAGCACAATAAATGCTTTTTAAACAATATTTCATTTTTAAACAATATTTCATTTCCACTGGCACAACCATTTATGTGACTGCGTGGCAAACTGGACTCGTGTGATGCAGACTAGACAGTAAAGAAGTGTTTTGTCCTGTCTTTCTAAGCCAACTTTGTTCCCACGCCGACTTAGCTGCCATAGAGACAATTCTACCAGCACAAAAAAAAGGATTAGTGGAGATAGAAGAAAGTACATAGGTACTAGAGACAACTGGTATTGCTTAAGTGCACTCAAGCAATATTCCCACTAGAAGACTAAAGGTAGCTAATGGTACACTTAAAGTAAGGTGTAGAGATATATATCATAAACAATGAAGTTCATATTTGAATGAAAGCGTCTGGTTTAATCAGTTTCTGTAACCAGGCTGTGGAAATCAGTCTAGATGACTAACCAGAGGAAGACTTCAATATTGGACCTAATTCAAAATGAAAGCAATAGCAATTAGTCTTAAAAAGCTAAAAATAATGTGAAAATGGTGATTTATTAAAAATACCAATATTGTGTGCTGATACTGTGTCTGAGCTCTATTAATAAAAAAAAGACTTAAAGATTATTGAATTTTAGAGGTCCCAACTATGATCAATAAAATGATGGGTTTATATTAGAAAGACTGACTTTTTAGGAAGAAAGTAAGCTTTTAAAAATGTATTCTGCTATTTTTAAAGCATTTGGTTTTGCAGTGACTATATTAAATATTTTTGAAATAACTGCAAGCAATTTACCAAAGAGTTGGAATGAAATTCGTGTCTCTTTGTGTACCCATTTGTAAAACAAAGGTCTGAGTTTAGTTAAAATTGTTACTGTCCCAATTTAAGATGTTGAGGCCCTGTGTTCTATTCATATCATAGGTAACAGGGCAATGTTATATATCCAGTCAGACTTCATATTTGCTCTCTGGAATTATTAAGAACCCTTAAACTTTGCATTTTCTGCTTGAAAAATAGTTGTTTCAGTTAAGAGGGGAAAACCAAGCAAACCCAAAACACTGCAGACCCAAAACACTGCAGGTGGAGATGTGGACAGCAGCAGCCATTGGCTTTTGAACTCATTGACCTGCTGATTTTGGACCAAGCCTAAACATCACCACACTGAAGAAGTGGAAAACTGAAATCATTATCACTGTTACAGAGTGACAGATGAATTTATGTGCCTGTGTTGGTCAGCTTGTGCAGCATCTGCTCCTACTCTTTCCTACTAGAGCTGTAAGAATATGCTGAAGTACCTGCAAATAGTTGATGTGAAGTGATAGCATCATTCTGAGGCTCTTTATTTTGTGCTCATGCCACAAAGAAGGGTCCTTCCCTACAGAGTATGGTGGGATTTTTTTTGTGTTTGTTTTTTTTTTCTCATGAGTATCTACTTTCTTTATGTACTATGCCATAAGAAGTCCTGAACAGAATTGCTGTCTAGATAATTCTTTTGGATCACTAATGGAAGACTTGATTCCCCTATAACTTTTTTTGCCTTTCAAAAATTACAAACTATAATCCTGAAGCTCTACCATGTACTTCCTTGAAAAGGACTTGGTAATGAAGAATGCTTTTGTTTTTCATATTTTCTGGAAAGGGTGCTTTTTTGTTGATAATTTTTAATTAAATTGTTTTAGGGATCTTCACTCCAAATAATACACATATACTAAACACCTAATATGTTGTAGTGATCCTTACAGGGAGATTCTTGTATGTAAAGGAGCTAAGTGATGCGAGTAACAGCTGAGTAGGTGCAGGCCTGTTCCGCACATGTACCTTGGCTGCTGGATAAACATAGGCGCTAATTGTAATAGTGGAGCCTGTAGGCACCTCCCACTTGGTGCCAGTGATGATGCTACCAGTGTATCCTTGTCTTTAACTAAAACTGCAGCACCAAGTTCTCACCTGAGCATCCTTTTTATCTGATGGCAGAAATGATTATCAGAATTCTTTTATTTTAATAAATCCTGTAAAAGGTGACCCTCCCACAGAGCACGGCTGTACAGTGTGCTGCAGCCTGACTGGAGGGCAGTTCCAGTGCTGCACAACTTGGATTTCCCAGTTATGGGGATGTAATGGGTGAAGGGATGTAAGGTTATTTAAAATTCTTTTTCCCTATAGCATGAGCTCCTATAACTGGCAGTGATACTTTATGAAGTCTGAGTGTCTTAGTGTGATCATAATGAACCCCCCTGGTGCAAAGCATATGCACGTCAAATCTTTACTTCTGGATACTCATAAATTGCCTTTGAAAATTCTGTAACAATTTCACTCTTCTATGACATATCAGGTCACACTGTGATAAAATTCTCTTGTGTATTAGCTAGCTTATTTTATGAAAGCAAATACTTAAAAATTAATCTCTTCTGGAATTAATTTTTACTTGAGATTACAATTTGATATAATTACTTTGCATTAATATAGGATTCCATCTGAATGCACTTCCTATTTAATGATTTGTGCAATGGTTGTTTTACTTCTGTTTGATTCTTGAAAAGTTTATCTTTTAAATTTAGTCTGAAGCATAATATTTACAGCACTGTAGAACAATTTTGTAAGCTTAAAATGAGAAGTTCCACAACCAAATTCATACTCGTAGCTGATAATAGCTACTTATTTGCAAATTTCATTTAACTGTACTCCTTGGGAGAAGTTACTTGAGCTGATATTGATAAATTATGATCTGACATTAGCAGCAGCATGTCTAGTTATTTTTTCCCTGTTACTAATTAGAATTTTGCAAACACAGTATCAAAAAAAAGCAGGTGGGTAAAGGTAACTGAGGAGGTATAAACTCAGGTAATACATAGCATCATAGAATGTTAGGAACTGGAAGGGACCTCTAAAGATCATCTAGTCCAACCGCCCTTCCAGAGCAGGATCGCCCAGAGTAGGTCACACAAGAACGCGTCCAGGTGGGTTTTGAAAGTCTCCAGAGAAGGAGACTCCACAGCCTGCTTTCTTGGTAAATGTGATTTTGATAGTTGTTGTTCATAAGGTATATAAAATACCGTCTCAAGTTTTAATCCCTTAACTTCTAGTAACACTGACTGAAGTGTTATATCTATAGAAGAGTGTCATCTAATCTGTGAGAGCAAAAGATTTAGTGGTCTTGACCATTTAGTGAGACCATTGTATTTCAAATGCATAGATTATCTATCTTTTCTCTTTCTTGAGCTTTCATTTAGTTTATGGTATTCTTTCTGTAAAGGTGGAGACCTTTAAAATATACACAATTTATGTCCCTGCTTTCATGTGTTTGGTCATGTAGAATGAAGGTCTTATTAAGGACAGGCTTTTAATACAGGTCTGAAATGTGTAATATGGTGAAACGTTTTATGCTTCTTAAATTATTTCTGTGTGCTGCTGTCTCCAAATTGTTTTGCTACTGAAGAAAGTGGACTTTTCTGAACATTGTTGTATTACTATCTCAACAATGTGTGTTACCTGGAGAGCAAAGTCCCAGTAATTAGTTATAGATAATGATTTTAAACATTTAGTTATTGGTATGTTAGTAACCTTTTTTTAGAGGATATCTGAGGTTGAGAGTTTTCAAATGACTTTATTCTTCCTATGGTTTATTATGATGCTAAAGAACAAAGGTCCATTGTTAAATATTTAAGACATGAAATGTTTCAGATAAGAAATAAATAGATTACATTTATTTTCTTAATAATCAGTTTTGTTTGAAATAAAAACATTAGAAATGCATATATAATCTAGCTTTGTGAGGCATAGGCCTTTACAACACAGTGGTACAGGTAGGGATCTATGCTGCAGGAACTGAGCTTTCATTTATATTACATTTGTGCCAAATAACAGTATGACATTGAAGAAAATCAATAACCTTTTCCTTCTTTTGTGCTTAAATATTGCAACTTTAAAGAATTCATGCATATTTTTGTGAGTTTCAGTAGCCTTATGAATGTTATGCCAATTAAAATAATTTACATATTTAGGTTTCTAATTTGTGAGGTTAAGTTTAGCTAACCTGCTTTTTCTTCTGTTGTGATGGATACTCTTATATGCTGTATCAGTGTATGAATAATAGTTGCAGTATTTTAGGTGAGACACTTTCATGTTTTCAGCAATGCCTCTAGAGGAGAATTATGCCTGGAAAATTCTTCATGTGACCAGATGTTTCCTTTTGCTGTTCTTTCCTCTACTTGGTAATTTCAAATAACCATCGTATCTATCTAGAATGAAATTAAGTGTCTCATGAGAGAAGAGTCTAATTTATCTTGCTCTGCTTTTAAATCAGGTGAAATACCACCAATGAGATGGATAGTAAATTTTGATGGAGATCTTCTAGACGGTCTGGTGTTGGCAGCACAGCTGGCAGCTTATTGTCCATATTTGGTAAGGACTTTTCTTAATTTTGTGCAAGTTTTATGTGGCTTATTAGTGTAAGTGGATTTATTCAGGCCTTATTTTCCTGTGCAACTCTTGACTTATGTGCTTTTAAAAAGGAAAAAAAGCACACCCAACTCTTAGCAAGTTTAGAGGGATTATTTCAGTATAAATTTTTCTTTTCTCTGGATGTATTCTCAGTCAAGAATTTTAGTTCAAACATTAAGTCTTACGGATTGCTGAAAGAGTGAAAATAGAAACATCGTAATTGTGCTTTGTGGAAGATCAAGTTTGATTCCTCTGTCTTCTTTAGATCGCTACTCACTTTGTACGGATGTATACCTATCCAAGAACTCATGAACAGTTGCTGCACAATTGTTTGATACTTGTGAATGCTATGCATGCTGTCAGTCTGGCTATAGACATAAAGGTAAATGATTTTATAGTAGCAATTCTTATACACTTTTAAATATTTGTTTTTTGCTTTTTTGATAGTAATATTATACATCAAATTAAGGTGATATTTTAGTTGTGCAGTTTTATTTCATGATGTGCTCTTCTCCCGGGCAACCAGTGACAGGACGAGAGGACACGGCCTGAAACTGTGTCAGGGGAGGTTTAGGTTGGATCTCAGGAAGCCCTTCCTCACGGAGAGGGTGCTCAGGCACTGGGATGCACTGCCCAGGGCAGTGGTGGAGTCACCGTCCCTGGAGGTGTTTAAGGAGAGGCTGGATGTGGCACTGAGTGCCATGGTCTAGCTGATGTGGTGGTGCTGGGACATAAGCTGGACTTGATGATCTCAGAAGTCTTTTCCAGCCTCAATGATTCTGTGATTTGCATAGCAAGTGCATCCTAAAATTCCAGCCTTAGAAAACAGTGGTGGTGGAAATAAGTAGAAATACAAGATGAGACATACAATTATATCAGCTCATGAAGAATATATTCAATGTATCTTAAGAGTTACAAGCATAAGCATTATCTGGGAAACTATAGAGAGTAACAGGGAAGTTTCAGATCAGTGCCCAGTGATGTACTTTGCACTCTTGAAGGTTGAGAAGGTGCTGTGCTGGAACTGGTGGGAGTAGAATGCAATGCTTGGCTGGGCACAGGGCAAGCATAGAGGGAGGAAGCATCCATTAACTCGTCCTGCCTTTGTGTTCCACGGAGTCAGGGGATTTGCTACCAGAGGAGCTCCAGTTCTGCCTTTTTAATGGAATCTGCTACCTTTCTCTGACTTTTAATAAAACAGAAGGGAAATTAAGAAAACTTGAAGGTTACGTAGTGAGATGTAATTCAAGATGCATTTAATATGTACCTAGGCAAAAATATTGCAAGGCTTGTCTGTTCTAATATATCTTGACAAGCTTCTCCTTCCTGTTGTACCAACCAAAGGAAAAAATTCATATTCCTTATAGTACAAAACAAACAGAACACCTTCATGGAGGACTACAGGCATTTATTTTAATTAGGGCTGGGTTGTAGTCAGTAATAAGTCTGTGAGGCTTTCAGTAATTTTTTCTTAAAAAGTGTTTATCCTTTGGAAAAGCACTGCATTCCTTCTCTGCTTTTAGCACATGAGCTAAGCCTTACCATCTTTTCCAGTGCTCAGACTCTCTTTTTTATCTCCTCATCCTGCTATATAATGCTTTAGGGTTTGAAGAAGGAGATGTTCTACTTCCTAAAGCATGTGTTAGGAGTCTATTCAGGGCTACAGCTCCTTTTAGTTTCCTTGCAACCAAGGAGATGGAGCCTTGTTAAAAATATGATTTTCTGAAATATCTGTCCTAGAGTCCTCAAATGATATAGGTTGAAAGCTCTTCAGCCTTACCTGCTGTCCAGGTCCTGAGGACATCCTGAGCTCTGTTTGCCCCTGCCCAGCCCTCTGGGGCTTCTCCCGATCCTGCCAGAGCCCAAGACCCCACATCAGCCCCCTGGGACCGTCAGCCTCAGCCCCAGTAATGCTGCAGCAGAGCTGGCCTCCAGCTCCCCGCAGCCCTACTGTGCCCAGCCACGGGACCCTCCAAGCCAGGCCCACCCATAGTTCCTCATCCCAGCCTTGGCCTGTCCCTGTCGTCAGGAAGGTGCCCAGTGGCCATGACTGCGGATGCCCCAGTGCTCCCCTGGCTGCTCTGCTCCTGGCTGCGGGAGGGATGAGTCTTGTCTGACTTCTGCCCTGCAGCTGTGTTATATTGCCTTTGGCTCCAAGCTCCCTGGGCTGGAGAGAGCAACTGGTCCTTGCTGTGCCCTGGCAACTATCTTTGCCTTTAGTTTCCCTTTCGAGTTTGGACAAATTACAGCTTCATTAGCCTTTCTGGATTTACTTTCTTTTACTGAATTGAGGATTCTTACATACAAGACATGGACCATCTCATTATAGCACAGGACCAAAGGAGCCAGAGAGAATACTTCTGGCTTCAGCTGCGAGAATTCTTTAATTTCTCCTTTCTGTAAAACATGATGGGAAACTTCTGACAAGCTTGTAGACTGTATGGAAAAGAAAGATTATTCCTGAGTTGGAAATGCTGTGTTAGTCTGACTTTTTACATTCTTGAATCTAGAATCTGGTTTACTCTAGAATTTTCTGGTTTAAAATGCAGAATTGTTTTCACTCCTCTGTGACAACAGAAGAGCATTTTATTTTCCCTATTCATTTATATGTCAAATGTAGGTTCATTCTTGGTAGCACAAGAGACAAGCACCCAGTTTTGATGACTTTTTAGGAGATTAAATAAAAATAGTAAACTCTCTTTAGTGCTTGGTGTGCTCCTGAGTGCTTTGTGTAGGGCTAGAATGCCATAATCTGGTGAAAGAGAACATTACTTCAAATGCTTGATGCTAATACATTTATTTAGAGCAAGTTCATTAGGAAAACTTAGTTTATAGCTCCATTTTTTTCTTCTAGATTATTTCTTGGTTACATGGAACATACCTTCAAAAGGAGAGTGTGTTTTTAGGTTGCCTTTAAAATTTTTACAGAGTTAAAGCAAAATTGTGCATAGGCTTGGAAGAAAAACAAATGGACATTTCTAAGCAGACAAAAATTACGCGTGGATTAGGAAGTCTCATGCTTAAGACTGGAAAAATACTTAAATGTATGTGTGCTTACTATATAATAATTTTCGTTTATGTATCAGCTTCCACTGGTGTCCTTTTTGCCCATGGTCTGAGCCAATAGGCTGCTCTCAGGTTCTTACTTTGTATAAAGGTTTTATTATATGGAATATTTGTTAAGCTACTGAGGTTTTTATGTCATATTGGAAGAAGGTGGCTCTACTAGAGGTTCAAATATTTGCTCTTAATACCCTTTCACCTCACAAAATTATTATGTCAAAGTGCAGTTTTTGCTAGCTGGAAAAAACCTTTGTCAGTTGCTGATACATCAGTCATGAAGCAGAAGCTGTTTGAGAGTGGAGCTACTTGTACTTGTGCTCAGTGATGCATCATTTTCCTTTCTTAGAGCTCCTGCCTTAGGACTTAGATCTCAGCTGCTTTTTATGGTCCTATGTTTTAGGCAATAGATTTCAGCCAATATTGCAATTTTAATAACATTAAAAGAATAAGAAAACTGAATAATCTGGATTTCTATTATTTGTTTTATCTTCTTAATACTGAAGAGGAAACTATAATCTGTACAAAAATTTTATTAGATTTTTTTTAAAAAATACATTTTTTTGTTATAATCTAAATGTGTAGCATTTTTCCCTTTTAATAAAATACAGAACTGGCTCATCTAGAAGCAGACATATACTAAAGTGCAACATTGCTAATGCAAATACAATTTCAACATAGACTCACATCAAAGAGCAAGTGACTGCCTAAATCGCTGTTGTTTCCTTCACCATGCTGCTTTAGAAATAGTATTCATTCCCTTGATTAATCTGCTGGAGACTACTGAGATTCTGGAATAGATGATTCATTATGAAAATTGCCTCATAAGAATCAATTAAAAAAGATTAAAGAGTTTTTTTCCCTATAGTACTGCATTTAGGCAATAAACAGCTAATTGTGTTAAGGACAAGAATATGGTTGGTCATAAAAATAAAACAATATGAGGGCTGAAAGTATGGTCTTGTGAAAAACTGGTATAATGTCGTTTATAGAAGAAATATTAATATATAGGAATATTTTTTAGTCTCAGTGATCCCTGGAATTTTTAATAGTGTTGACAATAAGTATTTAAATCAGGCTCTACTGAGAAAGTATAAAAAAAAATTGATACAGCTTTATACTCGTAGCTTACTATTAGGAGCTTTTGGTTCTAGAAAGATATAGCAGTAATAAAATTTACTCATGAACAAGACGCGTTATCTATAGTGATAACACCTCTTTTCTAAAAAAAATTATCACTATAGATAACGCCTCTTTTCTAAAAAAATTATCTATAGTGATAATTTTTTTTAGAAAAGAGTAAAGTTTTAAAAATATTTCACAAAGGTGATTGTGCCAAAAGCATGGGCTCCTTATTCAATATAGTTCAATTAATGTCACATTTTATTAGAATCACAGAATCGTAGAATCATTTAGCTTGGAAAAGATCTCCAAGATCATCAAATCCAATCGTTAACCTGGCACTGCCAAGTCCACCACTAAACCATGTCCTTGAGCACCACATCTACACATCTATTGAATATCTCCAGGGACAGTGACTCCACCATTTCCCTAGGAAGCCTGTTCCAATGTTTGACAACTTTTTCAGTGAAGAATTTTTTCCCAATATCCAATCTAAACCTCCCATGGCACAACTTGAGGCCATTTCTTCTGGTCCTATTGCTCGTTACTTGGGAGAAAAGCCTGACACCCACCTCACTACAACCTCCTTTCAGGCACTTGTATAGAGCAAGAAGGTCAACCTCCTTTTCTCCAGGCTAAACAACCCCAGGACCCTCAGCCACTCCTCATAAGACCTTTCACCAGCTTTATTGCCCTTCTCTGGACATGCTCTAGGGCCTCAATATCCTTCTTGCAGTGAAGGTTCCAAAACTGAACACAGGATTTGAGGTGTGGCCTCACCAGTGCTTATCACAGGGGTAAAATCACTTCCCTGGTCCTGCTGGACACACTATTCTTGATATAGACCAGGATGCTGTTGGCTGCCCTGGCCACCTGGGCACACTGCTGGCTCATGTTCAGCTGGCTGTAAACCAGCCACCCCCAGGACTTTTTCTGCTGGGCAGCCCTCCAGATAGACTGCATTAATTTACTTTTAATTTTTTTTTATTAATCTGACCTCCTCAAATTGTTACATTACCATTTTTATCGCATTCTTAACTTAACCAGAAAAGACCAGCAGGGCTTCCATTGGAGAATCTGTTCTCTCTCCATATTATTACAACTGAAGTCATCTGGCAAATTTCAGTTAGAATTGTGCTATTCTCTTGAGGGATCTCACAGTATCACAGTACACTCTTCTACCATGAGCTTTTGGTTTATATCTGATTAAGTTGCAGGCTTGCTGATTTTTCTGGTTACAAGGCCTTCCGTATAAAGATTTGCTTGAGGGAAGTAGGTATGTGCAAAGAAGCAGAGAAATTGTATACTAGATTTACTGATAGCTTACTAGTCTTGAATCAGCAAATATGTTTGCGCTTACAAAGCATACACAAGATTTTTGTCCATATGGAGGCTATACTTATGCAGCAGTCGTTGGTATGACTGTTGCTCGTCTGAAGAGATGTATATGCTGTTACCAACTTAGCTGTGATTTCCTGACACACACTGTGGGCTAATGTTGTGAGTGGGAGATTTTATACTTGCAGTAGTTTTGGGAGGATGGATGATACTGAATATTGAGAGCATACACTGTTAATTCCATGCAACTTTTGATTTCCCTTTTTGCCTACAAGCAACAGACATTTTTTACAGACCTTTTTCCACTGATATGCCTACCATGTGTGCACTTACGAGACAGATTCAGTATGTTTGTTTCTAAATACCACTAGTATTGTAAATAAAACTGGTGCAAATAAAAATGATGTTCTAAATGAAGCTTGTTGCTCTTCATTCCTCTTCCAGCTAAACAAAGAAAGCATGCCATTTAAGATACAGTTTTACTTTTTGTCTTTGATTGATTGTTTGTTAGGACAGTGCAAAAATAATGTAGTCTTTGGTATCCTAAGTACACCTGTTCTACAAAAGAACATCCTTTGTGACTTGTTTATTCATGTCCTTAGAAACAGATGTGAAAGTTTTGATAGTTGCTGACTAGAAAAATCTCTTTCTCCTTATTGCTAATGTATTTGAATATAAAGTATTTTCTAATAGTTGTTGAGTTCCTAGTAAGTTCAAAGAGTAAGTAGTACAGCTGCATAGAGGGTGACAGTGACAATCAGCAACAGCACAATAGATGAAATTTTTTTGCATGATAATTGGGCAAAGATTTTCCTGTAAGGTGAGAGGATTTAGAATGGTAGTTGCTTTCTAGGCATTATGCAAAGAAAAGTCTTTATCAAAATATTGCTGTCCTGAGTGGCTCTTGGTTTTGTGAGGGGTCCAAATAAAATATCTCGAATTAAAAAAGCACCTTTTAATGAGGTGATGTGTTAATGCTTAAATCTACTCCCAAGTGTGTGTATTTTTCAATAAGACTTGATATTTAATTCAGGAGAGAAATTAACTGCAGTTGTAAAAGTTTATTTAGTATGTTGCAGACAACTTATTATAATAACATTATATTATAGGTAACTAAGCATGAAGTTTTAAAATACTTAATGTGATTTAGGAAGTACAAAATCTTATTTGTTTAAATCTGTAGCCAGATCTTTCCTGCCTATGTTTGTGGGAGGCTACTTAGATCATTAAATCCTTTTACTCTTTGATTAGCCTTCTGAAAAGCTCATGTATTTGATGGAGAAGTTTCTACCTGTCTCTTCGGTGACTTACCAGAATTGCTGAGGACATTTGCAGAATTGCCGTTTTGACATTTTTTGCAGTTACCATTTAAATTCATTTCTATGAATCATATATTTTAAGATGCAGTAATACTTGCTACCTTTTACAAAGCAATTTGGCATTTGCAATAAAAATAACTACATAGTTGTTAGCTGGATGGTGACGACATCTTCAGAAACAGCTGCAAAACTGTATCTAGGAGTATTTGGGATGCTATTTTACACAGTCAACTGAAAGATTTTTAAAGTTTTTTTTCAAAGATAGTAAAGATGTATATTTTTCCAGTCAGTGATTTTTACCTGTGTTTTCTTTTACGCTTCCTTTTAATGTAATGAACATCTGTTTCTGCTGAACTATGAGGAAGAAAGGTAGTTTTAATTCTTAGCCTAGGTTTATTACCAGAGCATGTCAGTGGTCCTCAAGAACTAGTTTCTTTGTGCACTAATAAGACTCATGTTCATCTTAGCTATAGACCTAATCCAGTTATTAAAAACTAGGTGGAAAATATGTATATATAGTATAAATATCATGCATAAGTATGATAAGAATTATCTTAAACTTCTTTGTTCTTCACATTTCTAAATCATACAGGTGAAATTTTAACTATCTATTTGCATTTTTTTGTGTGTTTTTTTTTTTTTATATTAGGCTACTGACATCTGTGATCCAAACCCAGTCATGATGCTTATTCTCTGTGTCTACCTATATGAGAATCTCCCTCACTACTTACCAAAGAACACTGTAGAATTTACAGGTGCTCTCCATGCAACTGTTGTTAAACAGGTACTGATACCATTAAATTTAGATTTGTAGCAGAACAAGGTTCAAACGCTGTATGTGTATATGTGTTTATATTGTGTATATATGTTGTGGTTTGACCCTGGCTGGCAGCCAGGTGCCCACACAGCTGCTCTCGCACTCCCCTTCTCTGCTAGGCAGGGGGAGAAAATATTTCAAAGGGCTCAAGGTTTGAGATAAGGACATTTATCATCCCGGGCAAAACAGACTCGATTTTGGGGAAATTAATTACATTTATTAAGAGAACAAATCAGAGAGGAGTAGTGAGAAATAAGAAAAAGCAAACAGATCTTAAAAAGCAAAACACCTTCCTCCCATCCCTCCCTTCTTCCCGGGCTCAACATCAATCCCGGTTTCTCCACCTCCTCCCCCCGAGCGGCGCAGGGGGCAGGGAAGGGGGTTTATCTGATGTTGGTTCCACCGCTTCTCTCCGGAGGAGGACTCTTCACACTTCCCCAGGGCCATTATGGGGTCCCTCTCATGGGAGACAAGCTTCACGCTCTCCTCTCCAACGTGAGTCGTCCCAATTCATCACAAACTGCCCAGTGTGAGACACCTTGCAAGGGGCAACCCACCCCTCGTGAGTCTGAGGTGCAGTCCTTCAGGGGAAACTGCTCCAGTGTGAATCCGCGGCAGTGTCACAAAAGTCCCACCAGCCAACCTGCTCCAGCGTGGGCATTCACTCTTCCAAGGGATACAGGTTCTGGCAGCGACCTGCTCCAATGCAGGCTTTCCACAGGCTACGGCCCCCTTCAGACATCCACCCACACGGCGTGGGGTCCTCTGCCCCACAGTGGACATCTGCACCCCGCCCATGGGCTGCAGGGGCACAACCTGCTTCACCATGGTCTGCACCACAACCTGGGGGACTCTCTGCTTCGGCGCCTGGAACTCATCCTCCCCCCTCTCTTTCTTCACTGACCTTGGTGTCTTCACATATTCTCACTCCTCCATCT